>NW_027513364.1:0-212119 GCF_048772815.1 Callospermophilus lateralis | reverse complement strand
TTTGGAAAACACTGCCATGAAAAATTATCAATATGTTCATAAAGGCATCTACATGTCTCTTCACAAGGGTTTTACTCAATGGGGGAGGTGGTGAGGTCTGGATATAACTGAACTGTCCATCAGTAGGTAGAACAATATAATGGGAATCAGAGTGCACATTCCGGTTTGAACTCAATCTAGGTAACGTGGATTCATCTCTGTGTAATAGGCCTGCTTCTGGAAAACACAATGTAGAGCTCCAAAAGCAGAACGATTCTTTCAGAATACCATGTTATGTTTGTAAATAGATAGACAGATAGATATACAGGAATCAAAAATCTGAAAACGGTCCGGAAGTGTACATTTCAATAACTTACAATGTCAGTAGTGGGGGATTAATAGCAGATCAAGAAGACTGTGTCTGCATGCGAAATGGTTCAATTTTTGAAAGAGTTTTTTAAATGAAAATGGACAAAAAAATTGAAAGGGTTACAGTAAGTGTTGAGGAGTGACTTGGCCAAAGGAGCACAGAGGTGAGAAAGAATTAAGTAGAGTTCAATAGAACCAGGTATAATTTCTGTACACATGACTCCATGAACAGGAGCAAAGGGGACACTTAAAGAAATCATAGGACTAAGGAGAGATCAGGATTAGGAGGGTTTGTACTAGTCTAGAAATGCTGACCTGAAAACCAATTAAGTTTTCCACTCCTTCTTTGGAGGAACATTAGCTGTGCCGTGCTTTTCAAAAATGACTTGTCATAACTGATTTATGCCCATGTTAGCAACTCTTCTGAAATTACTTTGAAAGTAGACTAATGTGAGAGTTTCTCTTTAGAGATAATTCAAGTTACTTGCATAGGAAGTGGCAGCAGGTCTGGGGATGTTGTAGCTCAGTGGCAGTGACCTTGCCTAGCTTGGGGCTGGCCTGCCTTGGACTTTCACCCCAAACACTTGCAAGAAAAGAAAAGGGAGGGAAGGGAGAGAGAAAGTTGGAAGGGAGGAAGGCAAAGTTGGAGGGATGCAGGGAGGTAGAAAAGAAGGAAGAAGAAAAGGGGAAAACCCAGGAAGGGAGGAAGGAAGCAAGGAAGGTAGGAAATAGGGAGAGCACAAGGGCAGGGAAAGGACTGAGTCACTCAAACAAAAGGCAAGGGACACAAAGACCAATAGAGGCCATAAAAGCTGTTTGAACCAGTTTAGTCAGCTTTAGAATTTGAGTGACATCAAACTGAATGTTATTATGACTGGATGGAATCTTCCTACTAACCCCGCCTTGGCCTGGCCTAAACCAAATCAAGGGGTGGGTGGCATGGAGAGGAATTCTCTCTGGCTGGAGTGGGAGGGACCGAAACCTGTGGCACATGAGGATGCACTGGGTAGGGAAGCGGACAAGACTCCCCTGATGGGCAGTTGAGCACAACAAGGCTCCTGGGAGCCTTTGATCATGGCTCCCACCGCCATACGCCCACCACCCACCATACGCTCAGCCCCTGAAGGGGATCACAGTGGTCTGCTCCGTTGCCTGGTGCAGGTTGGAGTTCCTGACCAAACACCTGAGTGTCCACAGCCTGTGTTGGCCTGCCTGGGCAGGCTGTGGTTGTGGTGGCAAGAGCCAAAGCTGTCTTGGCGTGATGGAGGAGCCAAGGGCTGCCTCTCAGCCATCCTAGTGGGTGGTTCTGGAAGAAGCACCCAGGGTTGTGGCAGCATTGTCCGAAGACATGAAGCCAGGCCATCTTCCTTATGGCTTTCCTTGGGAGTTGGTGATGTGTACAGCTCTTGGATTTTTTGCTGTTCTCTCACTTTTCTGGAGAGGTTTTCAGTCGGTTCGTAGCAGGCTTTACGTGGGAAGAGAAAAAAGGCTGGCTCTAAATCTTGCTGGACTTATTGAGGCAAAATGTGGACTTCTTGAAAAAGTGAGCCTTGTTGAAAAAGAACATGAAGGCTTAGAATCATCTTTAAAGGATTGCAGGTTTGAGAAGGGTTCAAGAGAAGCACAACAGCTGGAGGCAACCGACGAAAAGCTGCATAGGCCCGAATCCAGCCATGGCGTTGAAATGCTCTTTCTAGAAGAAGAGCTCAAAGCACAGAAGGCTCAACATGGTCAACAGGATGAAACGATGGCGCATCTATCAAGAAGGATACAGTCCCTCCAAGGTGAATCTGAATCCCTCAGATCACAAATAGCTGAAGCTAAAACAAACTGGAGACTCTTTCAAGTGAATGAGGAAGAACTGAAGCTGGCAATCAAAGAGGTTTTGAATGAAGGATCCCTACTTCCGCCAACGCAGAGACCAACAATACAAGGAGAAGCTGAAGCACAGAGGCAACAAGGAGGTGTCCAATATAAAGCAAAAATCATATTAGAGGACTCTAAAGTAGCTGGAGAACAAGTTCTAAGGGACACAGAAAATCACATGGAGTCTCTGAGTGAATGCTTGCTGAAGATGAAGGATAGATCTTCTCCAAGCCTGGGAGCCCAAAGGGATGGTGGTCACCTGGAACTGGGAAAGACGAGTGAACCCGAAATTGGTGCTCACTTGGAGGATGAGTCCAAAGGAGCTTTGAGGAACCTGGTTTATGGTGATAAGCTAAAGGCCTCCTTAGAAATCTTGGAAGGAGGAACAAATCAAAAATGTACTTTCTCATCTGAAGTGGAGAAAACCACGGAAGACCTTACAGAACACCTTAAAAGTCTGCAGACTGAACAGGCATCCTTGCAGTCCGAAAATGCACAGCTGCAAAGTGAGAATGAGACCCTACAGAAGAACTTTAAAGTCATGATGGAACGCTGTCAAGAAAATATGATGAAACTGCACAGGAAATTAAGAGTGGAGGAAAACTGCCGTGTGGAGCAAAAGGAGAAACTTTCCAAAGTCGAAGAAAAGATGAGCCATACAATAAAAGAGCTGGAGACCTACAGAAAGAGAGCCCAATATCTTGAAGAACAATTGCAGAGTACCATTCGTTCCTGTCTGGGGAAGATTACTTCCTCCGAGAAAGAAGCAGATGCTAGTGAGTTGGCAGCTCGGATTGCTGAAAGAAACCTCAGTTATTTCAGGAAACAAAATGCACGCAACAGACAGAAATTAACAGAGAAGGAGCTTAGATTTGAACTTGTAGAAAAAGATCCCTATGATGCACTGGATGTTTCCAACTCAGCAATGGGCAGAAAGCCTTCTCCAAATGGGCCCTCACCAATAGGTCACCCTTCATCTGAAAGGAGACCTCCTCATTTTGAAACGAGTGGTCCACTCACACTCTCACCTTTCACTCCAGTGGGAGGAGGAAGAGGGTCAAGGGGCCCTGGAGAATCCTCTGGACCATGCGACTAGCAGTAAAGGAAGAGAAGCCAGCTGTCATTAGTTCACTGATTTTCAGAGAGCACCTTCTCAGACTGGGCCCCTCTCTCCTCCAGGGGAACAGGCCAGCAGGCTGATGATCCCTCCGCCAGGCCAACCATATTCTTCTGATGCACGTCTTCCTCTACAAAGGCAAGATAGGTTTTACTCAAATTGTGGTAGAGCATCGGGACCAGCAGAACACAGAATTCCTAATATGCCTCCTTTGGACTCTGATGTGCCTGATTCACCTCTCCATGCTGAAAACCAAGCAACTGGCTCTGGCTCTGTGTTGGCACCTTTCCCTCCAGTCAGAGGTGCCTTGTTTCCAGTTGACCCAAGGAGTCAGTTCATGAGAAGAGGACCTTTTTTTTCCTCCACCTCTCCCAGGAAACTTGTCTGGGAACCTGGAGATTATTTTCCACCTGACCCGCCACCCACTCCATTTCCAATGCGAAGTGTCTATGCAGGGAGGGGGTTTTCCTCACAAAATCTTCCCCCAAGAGCTGGAATTCAGCCCTCTTCACCCCCATTCTGAAAGTACAAGTGAGTTGCCTGAAGGGTTCCTTCCACCTGCAAATGAGCCTGTTACTCAACATCCAGAACCAAACAAGAAACCTCATGCTGTTGCTCTCTCTTCAAATGTAATTTGACTTATCTCTCATTTTTAGTTTTTAAGTAACTGCTTTTAGTTCAGTAATTGACTATACTTTGGCTCCAATTGAAGCTCAATGAAACAATAATTCTTAAGATAGTATTTTGTAAATAAAGATGGTTTACGTAAGAATCTTATGAGTAAATTATTCCTATTTTATGTTATTCCAGAGAACGGCATTTAATCTGATGAAGCCACTCTTACATAAACAAGAATGGGAGTTCTAGGTCCTTGTAATCTAGCTGGTGGAAATATCTTTTAAACTCCAAACAAAGAAGTGTATTTAGTATGACTGTAGCAATTGTAAAGTGACTTTAGGCTTAATGAAAAAGTGTCACTGATTTAGAGACTGGTTGGGCATTTCAGCTAGTTTTTCCATATCAGAATAACTAGAGCATGGGAGGACTAAAGGAGAGAACACAACTAAACATGTCAAGGAAACAGGAGATCTCAACTACAAAGAAAAATGAAGACCTCTTTTTTATATTGGTTGCTTAAAACCTTACATAGCTCTTGAGATACCATATTTCCTACATTAGATTCAAGTGAGTTATGAACTCCCATTTTGACCCCATATACAGATTGCACAATCACATTGTTTACACATCCACGTTTTTACAAAATGCCATGTTAGTAACTGTTGTATTCTGCTACCTTTTCTAGCCTCTACTATCCCCCCTCTCCTGCCCTCCCATCTTCTCTCTCTATCCCGTCTGCTGTAATTTAACGTTTGGGAATTGGAAACCACACTTTAAACTCACTCTCCTCCCCTTTTTCCCTTCTGTCAAATTTCTCATCATCTTCTTCTATTTCTCCTCCTCCTCCTCCTCTTCCTCCTCCTCCTTATACCTTTAATTCATTCATCATACACTCATGCATTGGTTCATTCATTCCTTTCACGTATGGTGTTGGGGATCCAACTCAGGACCTTTGAAAGTGTGAAGCCAGCACTCTAGTGCTGAGCCAAAACCCCAGCACCTGTCTTTTTGATTTTATGACTGTTTATATGAAATTCAGAGTCGCATTCTGCTATGGTTCACTGATATGTGGATTGACCTAGTCCTTGTTTTCTGGGAGACTTTTGGAAAATATACATGAATTATTAGGAGGTTGAAATGAAGAAACAAAGAGGAAATTCCCCAATTTCTTATTCTTAGATTCCATACTCTGACTCTGCCTACCTACTGTAAAAACTTTTAAACTCTTACTCCCCATTTCTATATCATTGCCAACAAGTGAACGTTCACTGCGCTACAACAAACCAGAGAACTCACATTGAACCATGTTTCCCCAGTAGAGACCAAGACACAATACTTATTAAAAAAATAAACTAGTTATGAATCAGTAGGTAAAGCTTTATTTGAGTGTTAAATGTGCTCTAATTATGTGTTTGTGTGTGTGTTGATGTGTGTGGTGTGTGGGTGTGTGTGCTTGTGTGTAAAACAAGCACTGAGGTGTAAAATAAATGCAGGATTGCAACGGCCTTCTTAAAAATAAGAAGCAACTTTATCACATTTGAAGCCCAGTGAAGAATCTGCCTGATACTTAACCTACAATTAATTGAAATGTGAAAACTTCAGGCCTAGAAAAACAAAGCCAACATACATACTGAATCTAATCAGTCTGTCTCACCTGTTTTCTAATCACTCCTTTAAATAAACCTAAATTGCCAGCATAAAACATCAGTTGTTCTAAACGAATGGACGGATGTCCCCCGTCATGGGCTGTGTAAAATACATGGAGGATCCGGCACTGCTTGTTATCTAGAATGACTTCTGCCTGAACTACTATTGGAGAATGGTTGCTGATATACTGCGGTTCTTATACCAGTAAACTGGAATGAAGGTAATTTCAGGCTGCAAAGGAATCAATTGATTTTACTAACTGGTTTTTGGAAAACACTGCCATGAAAAATTATCAATATGTTCACAAAGGCATCTACATGTCTCTTCACAAGGGTTTTACTCAATGGGGGAGGTGGTGAGGTCTGGATATAACTGAACTGTCCATCAGTAGGTAGAACAATATAATGGGAATCAGAGTGCACATTCCGGTTTGAACTCAATCTAGGTAACGTGGATTCATCTCTGTGTAATAGGCCTGCTTCTGGAAAACACAATGTAGAGCTCCAAAAGCAGAACGATTCTTTCAGAATACCATGTTATGTTTGTAAATAGATAGACAGATAGATATACAGGAATCAAAAATCTGAAAACGGTCCGGAAGTGTACATTTCAATAACTTACAATGTCAGTAGTGGGGGATTAATAGCAGATCAAGAAGACTGTGTCTGCATGCGAAATGGTTCAATTTTTGAAAGAGTTTTTTAAATGAAAATGGACAAAAAAATTGAAAGGGTTACAGTAAGTGTTGAGGAGTGACTTGGCCAAAGGAGCACAGAGGTGAGAAAGAATTAAGTAGAGTTCAATAGAACCAGGTATAATTTCTGTACACATGACTCCATGAACAGGAGCAAAGGGGACACTTAAAGAAATCATAGGACTAAGGAGAGATCAGGATTAGGAGGGTTTGTACTAGTCTAGAAATGCTGACCTGAAAACCAATTAAGTTTTCCACTCCTTCTTTGGAGGAACATTAGCTGTGCCGTGCTTTTCAAAAATGACTTGTCATAACTGATTTATGCCCATGTTAGCAACTCTTCTGAAATTACTTTGAAAGTAGACTAATGTGAGAGTTTCTCTTTAGAGATAATTCAAGTTACTTGCATAGGAAGTGGCAGCAGGTCTGGGGATGTTGTAGCTCAGTGGCAGTGACCTTGCCTAGCTTGGGGCTGGCCTGCCATGGACTTTCACCCCAAACACTTGCAAGAAAAGAAAAGGGAGGGAAGGGAGAGAGAAAGTTGGAAGGGAGGAAGGCAAAGTTGGAGGGATGCAGGGAGGTAGAAAAGAAGGAAGAAGAAAAGGGGAAAACCCAGGAAGGGAGGAAGGAAGCAAGGAAGGTAGGAAATAGGGAGAGCACAAGGGCAGGGAAAGGACTGAGTCACTCAAACAAAAGGCAAGGGACACAAAGACCAATAGAGGCCATAAAAGCTGTTTGAACCAGTTTAGTCAGCTTTAGAATTTGAGTGACATCAAACTGAATGTTATTATGACTGGATGGAATCTTCCTACTAACCCCGCCTTGGCCTGGCCTAAACCAAATCAAGGGGTGGGTGGCATGGAGAGGAATTCTCTCTGGCTGGAGTGGGAGGGACCGAAACCTGTGGCACATGAGGATGCACTGGGTAGGGAAGCGGACAAGACTCCCCTGATGGGCAGTTGAGCACAACAAGGCTCCTGGGAGCCTTTGATCATGGCTCCCACCGCCATACGCCCACCACCCACCATACGCTCAGCCCCTGAAGGGGATCACAGTGGTCTGCTCCGTTGCCTGGTGCAGGTTGGAGTTCCTGACCAAACACCTGAGTGTCCACAGCCTGTGTTGGCCTGCCTGGGCAGGCTGTGGTTGTGGTGGCAAGAGCCAAAGCTGTCTTGGCGTGATGGAGGAGCCAAGGGCTGCCTCTCAGCCATCCTAGTGGGTGGTTCTGGAAGAAGCACCCAGGGTTGTGGCAGCATTGTCCGAAGACATGAAGCCAGGCCATCTTCCTTATGGCTTTCCTTGGGAGTTGGTGATGTGTACAGCTCTTGGATTTTTTGCTGTTCTCTCACTTTTCTGGAGAGGTTTTCAGTCGGTTCGTAGCAGGCTTTACGTGGGAAGAGAAAAAAGGCTGGCTCTAAATCTTGCTGGACTTATTGAGGCAAAATGTGGACTTCTTGAAAAAGTGAGCCTTGTTGAAAAAGAACATGAAGGCTTAGAATCATCTTTAAAGGATTGCAGGTTTGAGAAGGGTTCAAGAGAAGCACAACAGCTGGAGGCAACCGACGAAAAGCTGCATAGGCCCGAATCCAGCCATGGCGTTGAAATGCTCTTTCTAGAAGAAGAGCTCAAAGCACAGAAGGCTCAACATGGTCAACAGGATGAAACGATGGCGCATCTATCAAGAAGGATACAGTCCCTCCAAGGTGAATCTGAATCCCTCAGATCACAAATAGCTGAAGCTAAAACAAACTGGAGACTCTTTCAAGTGAATGAGGAAGAACTGAAGCTGGCAATCAAAGAGGTTTTGAATGAAGGATCCCTACTTCCGCCAACGCAGAGACCAACAATACAAGGAGAAGCTGAAGCACAGAGGCAACAAGGAGGTGTCCAATATAAAGCAAAAATCATATTAGAGGACTCTAAAGTAGCTGGAGAACAAGTTCTAAGGGACACAGAAAATCACATGGAGTCTCTGAGTGAATGCTTGCTGAAGATGAAGGATAGATCTTCTCCAAGCCTGGGAGCCCAAAGGGATGGTGGTCACCTGGAACTGGGAAAGACGAGTGAACCCGAAATTGGTGCTCACTTGGAGGATGAGTCCAAAGGAGCTTTGAGGAACCTGGTTTATGGTGATAAGCTAAAGGCCTCCTTAGAAATCTTGGAAGGAGGAACAAATCAAAAATGTACTTTCTCATCTGAAGTGGAGAAAACCACGGAAGACCTTACAGAACACCTTAAAAGTCTGCAGACTGAACAGGCATCCTTGCAGTCCGAAAATGCACAGCTGCAAAGTGAGAATGAGACCCTACAGAAGAACTTTAAAGTCATGATGGAACGCTGTCAAGAAAATATGATGAAACTGCACAGGAAATTAAGAGTGGAGGAAAACTGCCGTGTGGAGCAAAAGGAGAAACTTTCCAAAGTCGAAGAAAAGATGAGCCATACAATAAAAGAGCTGGAGACCTACAGAAAGAGAGCCCAATATCTTGAAGAACAATTGCAGAGTACCATTCGTTCCTGTCTGGGGAAGATTACTTCCTCCGAGAAAGAAGCAGATGCTAGTGAGTTGGCAGCTCGGATTGCTGAAAGAAACCTCAGTTATTTCAGGAAACAAAATGCACGCAACAGACAGAAATTAACTGAGAAGGAGCTTAGATTTGAACTTGTAGAAAAAGATCCCTATGATGCACTGGATGTTTCCAACTCAGCAATGGGCAGAAAGCCTTCTCCAAATGGGCCCTCACCAATAGGTCACCCTTCATCTGAAAGGAGACCTCCTCATTTTGAAACGAGTGGTCCACTCACACTCTCACCTTTCACTCCAGTGGGAGGAGGAAGAGGGTCAAGGGGCCCTGGAGAATCCTCTGGACCATGCGACTAGCAGTAAAGGAAGAGAAGCCAGCTGTCATTAGTTCACTGATTTTCAGAGAGCACCTTCTCAGACTGGGCCCCTCTCTCCTCCAGGGGAACAGGCCAGCAGGCTGATGATCCCTCCGCCAGGCCAACCATATTCTTCTGATGCACGTCTTCCTCTACAAAGGCAAGATAGGTTTTACTCAAATTGTGGTAGAGCATCGGGACCAGCAGAACACAGAATTCCTAATATGCCTCCTTTGGACTCTGATGTGCCTGATTCACCTCTCCATGCTGAAAACCAAGCAACTGGCTCTGGCTCTGTGTTGGCACCTTTCCCTCCAGTCAGAGGTGCCTTGTTTCCAGTTGACCCAAGGAGTCAGTTCATGAGAAGAGGACCTTTTTTTTCCTCCACCTCTCCCAGGAAACTTGTCTGGGAACCTGGAGATTATTTTCCACCTGACCCGCCACCCACTCCATTTCCAATGCGAAGTGTCTATGCAGGGAGGGGGTTTTCCTCACAAAATCTTCCCCCAAGAGCTGGAATTCAGCCCTCTTCACCCCCATTCTGAAAGTACAAGTGAGTTGCCTGAAGGGTTCCTTCCACCTGCAAATGAGCCTGTTACTCAACATCCAGAACCAAACAAGAAACCTCATGCTGTTGCTCTCTCTTCAAATGTAATTTGACTTATCTCTCATTTTTAGTTTTTAAGTAACTGCTTTTAGTTCAGTAATTGACTATACTTTGGCTCCAATTGAAGCTCAATGAAACAATAATTCTTAAGATAGTATTTTGTAAATAAAGATGGTTTACGTAAGAATCTTATGAGTAAATTATTCCTATTTTATGTTATTCCAGAGAACGGCATTTAATCTGATGAAGCCACTCTTACATAAACAAGAATGGGAGTTCTAGGTCCTTGTAATCTAGCTGGTGGAAATATCTTTTAAACTCCAAACAAAGAAGTGTATTTAGTATGACTGTAGCAATTGTAAAGTGACTTTAGGCTTAATGAAAAAGTGTCACTGATTTAGAGACTGGTTGGGCATTTCAGCTAGTTTTTCCATATCAGAATAACTAGAGCATGGGAGGACTAAAGGAGAGAACACAACTAAACATGTCAAGGAAACAGGAGATCTCAACTACAAAGAAAAATGAAGACCTCTTTTTTATATTGGTTGCTTAAAACCTTACATAGCTCTTGAGATACCATATTTCCTACATTAGATTCAAGTGAGTTATGAACTCCCATTTTGACCCCATATACAGATTGCACAATCACATTGTTTACACATCCACGTTTTTACAAAATGCCATGTTAGTAACTGTTGTATTCTGCTACCTTTTCTAGCCTCTACTATCCCCCCTCTCCTGCCCTCCCATCTTCTCTCTCTATCCCGTCTGCTGTAATTTAACGTTTGGGAATTGGAAACCACACTTTAAACTCACTCTCCTCCCCTTTTTCCCTTCTGTCAAATTTCTCATCATCTTCTTCTATTTCTCCTCCTCCTCCTCCTCTTCCTCCTCCTCCTTATACCTTTAATTCATTCATCATACACTCATGCATTGGTTCATTCATTCCTTTCACGTATGGTATTGGGGATCCAACTCAGGACCTTTGAAAGTGTGAAGCCAGCACTCTAGTGCTGAGCCAAAACCCCAGCACCTGTCTTTTTGATTTTATGACTGTTTATATGAAATTCAGAGTCGCATTCTGCTATGGTTCACTGATATGTGGATTGACCTAGTCCTTGTTTTCTGGGAGACTTTTGGAAAATATACATGAATTATTAGGAGGTTGAAATGAAGAAACAAAGAGGAAATTCCCCAATTTCTTATTCTTAGATTCCATACTCTGACTCTGCCTACCTACTGTAAAAACTTTTAAACTCTTACTCCCCATTTCTATATCATTGCCAACAAGTGAACGTTCACTGCCCTACAAAAAACCGGAGAACTCACATTGAACCATGTTTCCCCAGTAGAGACCAAGACACAATACTTATTAAAAAAAAATACCCTAGTTATGAATCAGTAGGTAAAGCTTTATTTGAGTGTTAAATGTGCTCTAATTATGTGTTTGTGTGTGTGTTGATGTGTGTGGTGTGTGGGTGTGTGTGCTTGTGTGTAAAACAAGCACTGAGGTGTAAAATAAATGCAGGATTGCAACGGCCTTCTTAAAAATAAGAAGCAACTTTATCACATTTGAAGCCCAGTGAAGAATCTGCCTGATACTTAACCTACAATTAATTGAAATGTGAAAACTTCAGGCCTAGAAAAACAAAGCCAACATACATACTGAATCTAATCAGTCTGTCTCACCTGTTTTCTAATCACTCCTTTAAATAAAGCTAAATTGCCAGCATAAAACATCAGTTGTTCTAAACGAATGGACGGATGTCCCCCTTCATGGGTTGTGTAAAATACATGGAGGATCCGGCACTGCTTGTTATCTAGAATGACTTCTGCCTGAACTACTATTGGAGAATGGTTGCTGATATACTGCGGTTCTTATACCAGTAAACTGGAATGAAGGTAATTTCAGGCTGCAAAGGAATCAATTGATTTTACTCACTTTTTTTTTAAAACACTGCCATGAAAAATTATCAATATGTTCATAAAGGCATCTACATGTCTCTTCACAAGGGTTTTACTCAATGGGGGAGGTGGTGAGGTCTGGATATAACTGAACTGTCCATCAGTAGGTAGAACAATATAATGGGAATCAGAGTGCACATTCCGGTTTGAACTCAATCTAGGTAACATGGATTCATCTCTGTGTAATAGGCCTGCTTCTGGAAAACACAATGTAGAGCTCCAAAAGCAGAACGATTCTTTCAGAATACCATGTTATGTTTGTAAATAGATAGACAGATAGATATACAGGAATCAAAAATCTGAAAACGGTCCGGAAGTGTACATTTCAATAACTTACAATGTCAGTAGTGGGGGATTAATAGCAGATCAAGAAGACTGTGTCTGCATGCGAAATGGTTCAATTTTTGAAAGAGTTTTTTAAATGAAAATGGACAAAAAATTGAAAGGGTTACAGTAAGTGTTGAGGAGTGACTTGGCCAAAGGAGCACAGAGGTGAGAAAGAATTAAGTAGAGTTCAATAGAACCAGGTATAATTTCTGTACACATGACTCCATGAACAGGAGCAAAGGGGACACTTAAAGAAATCATAGGACTAAGGAGAGATCAGGATTAGGAGGGTTTGTACTAGTCTAGAAATGCTGACCTGAAAACCAATTAAGTTTTCCACTCCTTCTTTGGAGGAACATTAGCTTTGCCGTGCTTTTCGAAAATGACTTGTCATAACTGATTTATGCCCATGTTAGCAACTCTTCTGAAATTACTTTGAAAGTAGACTAATGTGAGAGTTTCTCTTTAGAGATAATTCAAGTTACTTGCATAGGAAGTGGCAGCAGGTCTGGGGATGTTGTAGCTCAGTGGCAGTGACCTTGCCTAGCTTGGGGCTGGCCTGCCATGGACTTACACCCCAAACACTTGCAAGAAAAGAAAAGGGAGGGAAGGGAGAGAGAAAGTTGGAAGGGAGGAAGGCAAAGTTGGAGGGATGCAGGGAGGTAGAAAAGAAGGAAGAAGAAAAGGGGAAAACCCAGGAAGGGAGGAAGGAAGCAAGGAAGGTAGGAAATAGGGAGAGCACAAGGGCAGGGAAAGGACTGAATCACTCAAACAAAAGGCAAGGGACACAAAGACCAATAGAGGCCATAAAAGCTGTTTGAACAGTTTAGTCAGCTTTAGAATTTGAGTGACATCAAACTGAATGTTATTATGACTGGATGGAATCTTCCTACTAACCCCGCCTTGGCCTGGCCTAAACCAAATCAAGGGGTGGGTGGCATGGAGAGGAATTCTCTCTGGCTGGAGTGGGAGGGACCGAAACCTGTGGCACATGAGGATGCACTGGGTAGGGAAGCGGACAAGACTCCCCTGATGGGCAGTTGAGCACAACAAGGCTCCTGGGAGCCTTTGATCATGGCTCCCACCGCCATACGCCCACCACCCACCATACGCTCAGCCCCTGAAGGGGATCACAGTGGTCTGCTCCGTTGCCTGGTGCAGGTTGGAGTTCCTGACCAAACACCTGAGTGTCCACAGCCTGTGTTGGCCTGCCTGGGCAGGCTGTGGTTGTGGTGGCAAGAGCCAAAGCTGTCTTGGCGTGATGGAGGAGCCAAGGGCTGCCTCTCAGCCATCCTAGTGGGTGGTTCTGGAAGAAGCACCCAGGGTTGTGGCAGCATTGTCCGAAGACATGAAGCCAGGCCATCTTCCTTATGGCTTTCCTTGGGAGTTGGTGATGTGTACAGCTCTTGGATTTTTTGCTGTTCTCTCACTTTTCTGGAGAGGTTTTCAGTCGGTTCGTAGCAGGCTTTACGTGGGAAGAGAAAAAAGGCTGGCTCTAAATCTTGCTGGACTTATTGAGGCAAAATGTGGACTTCTTGAAAAAGTGAGCCTTGTTGAAAAAGAACATGAAGGCTTAGAATCATCTTTAAAGGATTGCAGGTTTGAGAAGGGTTCAAGAGAAGCACAACAGCTGGAGGCAACCGACGAAAAGCTGCATAGGCCCGAATCCAGCCATGGCGTTGAAATGCTCTTTCTAGAAGAAGAGCTCAAAGCACAGAAGGCTCAACATGGTCAACAGGATGAAACGATGGCGCATCTATCAAGAAGGATACAGTCCCTCCAAGGTGAATCTGAATCCCTCAGATCACAAATAGCTGAAGCTAAAACAAACTGGAGACTCTTTCAAGTGAATGAGGAAGAACTGAAGCTGGCAATCAAAGAGGTTTTGAATGAAGGATCCCTACTTCCGCCAACGCAGAGACCAACAATACAAGGAGAAGCTGAAGCACAGAGGCAACAAGGAGGTGTCCAATATAAAGCAAAAATCATATTAGAGGACTCTAAAGTAGCTGGAGAACAAGTTCTAAGGGACACAGAAAATCACATGGAGTCTCTGAGTGAATGCTTGCTGAAGATGAAGGATAGATCTTCTCCAAGCCTGGGAGCCCAAAGGGATGGTGGTCACCTGGAACTGGGAAAGACGAGTGAACCCGAAATTGGTGCTCACTTGGAGGATGAGTCCAAAGGAGCTTTGAGGAACCTGGTTTATGGTGATAAGCTAAAGGCCTCCTTAGAAATCTTGGAAGGAGGAACAAATCAAAAATGTACTTTCTCATCTGAAGTGGAGAAAACCACGGAAGACCTTACAGAACACCTTAAAAGTTTGCAGACTGAACAGGCATCCTTGCAGTCCGAAAATGCACAGCTGCAAAGTGAGAATGAGACCCTACAGAAGAACTTTAAAGTCATGATGGAACGCTGTCAAGAAAATATGATGAAACTGCACAGGAAATTAAGAGTGGAGGAAAACTGCCGTGTGGAGCAAAAGGAGAAACTTTCCAAAGTCGAAGAAAAGATGAGCCATACAATAAAAGAGCTGGAGACCTACAGAAAGAGAGCCCAATATCTTGAAGAACAATTGCAGAGTACCATTCGTTCCTGTCTGGGGAAGATTACTTCCTCCGAGAAAGAAGCAGATGCTAGTGAGTTGGCAGCTCGGATTGCTGAAAGAAACCTCAGTTATTTCAGGAAACAAAATGCACGCAACAGACAGAAATTAACTGAGAAGGAGCTTAGATTTGAACTTGTAGAAAAAGATCCCTATGATGCACTGGATGTTTCCAACTCAGCAATGGGCAGAAAGCCTTCTCCAAATGGGCCCTCACCAATAGGTCACCCTTCATCTGAAAGGAGACCTCCTCATTTTGAAAAGAGTGGTCCACTCACACTCTCACCTTTCACTCCAGTGGGAGGAGGAAGAGGGTCAAGGGGCCCTGGAGAATCCTCTGGACCATGCGACTAGCAGTAAAGGAAGAGAAGCCAGCTGTCATTAGTTCACTGATTTTCAGAGAGCACCTTCTCAGACTGGGCCCCTCTCTCCTCCAGGGGAACAGGCCAGCAGGCTGATGATCCCTCCGCCAGGCCAACCATATTCTTCTGATGCACGTCTTCCTCTACAAAGGCAAGATAGGTTTTACTCAAATTGTGGTAGAGCATCGGGACCAGCAGAACACAGAATTCCTAATATGCCTCCTTTGGACTCTGATGTGCCTGATTCACCTCTCCATGCTGAAAACCAAGCAACTGGCTCTGGCTCTGTGTTGGCACCTTTCCCTCCAGTCAGAGGTGCCTTGCTTCCAGTTGACCCAAGGAGTCAGTTCATGAGAAGAGGACCTTTTTTTTCCTCCACCTCTCCCAGGAAACTTGTCTGGGAACCTGGAGATTATTTTCCACCTGACCCGCCACCCACTCCATTTCCAATGCGAAGTGTCTATGCAGGGAGGGGGTTTTCCTCACAAAATCTTCCCCCAAGAGCTGGAATTCAGCCCTCTTCACCCCCATTCTGAAAGTACAAGTGAGTTGCCTGAAGGGTTCCTTCCACCTGCAAATGAGCCTGTTACTCAACATCCAGAACCAAACAAGAAACCTCATGCTGTTGCTCTCTCTTCAAATGTAATTTGACTTATCTCTCATTTTTAGTTTTTAAGTAACTGCTTTTAGTTCAGTAATTGACTATACTTTGGCTCCAATTGAAGCTCAATGAAACAATAATTCTTAAGATAGTATTTTGTAAATAAAGATGGTTTACGTAAGAATCTTATGAGTAAATTATTCCTATTTTATGTTATTCCAGAGAACGGCATTTAATCTGATGAAGCCACTCTTACATACACAAGAATGGGAGTTCTAGGTCCTTGTAATCTAGCTGGTGGAAATATCTTTTAAACTCCAAACAAAGAACTGTATTTAGTATGAATGTAGCAATTGTAAAGTGACTTTAGGCTTAATGAAAAAGTGTCACTGATTTAGAGACTGGTTGGGCATTTCAGCTAGTTTTTCCATATCAGAATAACTAGAGCATGGGAGGACTAAAGGAGAGAACACAACTAAACATGTCAAGGAAAGAGGAGATCTCAACTACAAAGAAAAATGAAGACCTCTTTTTTATATTGGTTGCTTAAAACCTTACATAGCTCTTGAGATACCATATTTCCTACATTAGATTCAAGTGAGTTATGAACTCCCATTTTGACCCCATATACAGATTGCACAATCACATTGTTTACACATCCACGTTTTTACAAAATGCCATGTTAGTAACTGTTGTATTCTGCTACCTTTTCTAGCCTCTACTATCCCCCCTCTCCTGCCCTCCCATCTTCTCTCTCTATCCCGTCTGCTGTAATTTAACGTTTGGGAATTGGAAACCACACTTTAAACTCACTCTCCTCCCCTTTTTCCCTTCTGTCAAATTTCTCATCATCTTCTTCTATTTCTCCTCCTCCTCCTCCTCTTCCTCCTCCTCCTTATACCTTTAATTCATTCATCATACACTCATGCATTGGTTCATTCATTCCTTTCACGTATGGTATTGGGGATCCAACTCAGGACCTTTGAAAGTGTGAAGCCAGCACTCTAGTGCTGAGCCAAAACCCCAGCACCTGTCTTTTTGATTTTATGACTGTTTATATGAAATTCAGAGTCGCATTCTGCTATGGTTCACTGATATGTGGATTGACCTAGTCCTTGTTTTCTGGGAGACTTTTGGAAAATATACATGAATTATTAGGAGGTTGAAATGAAGAAACAAAGAGGAAATTCCCCAATTTCTTATTCTTAGATTCCATACTCTGACTCTGCCTACCTACTGTAAAAACTTTTAAACTCTTACTCCCCATTTCTATATCATTGCCAACAAGTGAACGTTCTCTGCCCTACAAAAAACCGGAGAACTCACATTGAACCATGTTTCCCCAGTAGAGACCAAGACACAATACTTATTAAAAAAAAATACCCTAGTTATGAATCAGTAGGTAAAGCTTTATTTGAGTGTTAAATGTGCTCTAATTATGTGTTTGTGTGTGTGTTGATGTGTGTGGTGTGTGGGTGTGTGTGCTTGTGTGTAAAACAAGCACTGAGGTGTAAAATAAATGCAGGATTGCAACGGCCTTCTTAAAAATAAGAAGCAACTTTATCACATTTGAAGCCCAGTGAAGAATCTGCCTGATACTTAACCTACAATTAATTGAAATGTGAAAACTTCAGGCCTAGAAAAACAAAGCCAACATACATACTGAATCTAATCAGTCTGTCTCACCTGTTTTCTAATCACTCCTTTAAATAAACCTAAATTGCCAGCATAAAACATCAGTTGTTCTAAACGAATGGACGGATGTCCCCCTTCATGGGTTGTGTAAAATACATGGAGGATCCGGCACTGCTTGTTATCTAGAATGACTTCTGCCTGAACTACTATTGGAGAATGGTTGCTGATATACTGCGGTTCTTATACCAGTAAACTGGAATGAAGGTAATTTCAGGCTGCAAAGGAATCAATTGATTTTACTCACTTTTTTTTTAAAACACTGCCATGAAAAATTATCAATATGTTCATAAAGGCATCTACATGTCTCTTCACAAGGGTTTTACTCAATGGGGGAGGTGGTGAGGTCTGGATATAACTGAACTGTCCATCAGTAGGTAGAACAATATAATGGGAATCAGAGTGCACATTCCGGTTTGAACTCAATCTAGGTAACGTGGATTCATCTCTGTGTAATAGGCCTGCTTCTGGAAAACACAATGTAGAGCTCCAAAAGCAGAACGATTCTTTCAGAATACCATGTTATGTTTGTAAATAGATAGACAGATAGATATACAGGAATCAAAAATCTGAAAACGGTCCGGAAGTGTACATTTCAATAACTTACAATGTCAGTAGTGGGGGATTAATAGCAGATCAAGAAGACTGTGTCTGCATGCGAAATGGTTCAATTTTTGAAAGAGTTTTTTAAATGAAAATGGACAAAAAATTGAAAGGGTTACAGTAAGTGTTGAGGAGTGACTTGGCCAAAGGAGCACAGAGGTGGGAAAGAATTAAGTAGAGTTCAATAGAACCAGGTATAATTTCTGTACACATGACTCCATGAACAGGAGCAAAGGGGACACTTAAAGAAATCATAGGACTAAGGAGAGATCAGGATTAGGAGGGTTTGTACTAGTCTAGAAATGCTGACCTGAAAACCAATTAAGTTTTCCACTCCTTCTTTGGAGGAACATTAGCTGTGCCGTGCTTTTCAAAAATGACTTGTCATAACTGATTTATGCCCATGTTAGCAACTCTTCTGAAATTACTTTGAAAGTAGACTAATGTGAGAGTTTCTCTTTAGAGATAATTCAAGTTACTTGCATAGGAAGTGGCAGCAGGTCTGGGGATGTTGTAGCTCAGTGGCAGTGACCTTGCCTAGCTTGGGGCTGGCCTGCCATGGACTTTCACCCCAAACACTTGCAAGAAAAGAAAAGGGAGGGAAGGGAGAGAGAAAGTTGGAAGGGAGGAAGGCAAAGTTGGAGGGATGCAGGGAGGTAGAAAAGAAGGAAGAAGAAAAGGGGAAAACCCAGGAAGGGAGGAAGGAAGCAAGGAAGGTAGGAAATAGGGAGAGCACAAGGGCAGGGAAAGGACTGAGTTACTCAAACAAAAGGCAAGGGACACAAAGACCAATAGAGGCCATAAAAGCTGTTTGAACAGTTTAGTCAGCTTTAGAATTTGAGTGACATCAAACTGAATGTTATTATGACTGGATGGAATCTTCCTACTAACCCCGCCTTGGCCTGGCCTAAACCAAATCAAGGGGTGGGTGGCATGGAGAGGAATTCTCTCTGGCTGGAGTGGGAGGGACCGAAACCTGTGGCACATGAGGATGCACTGGGTAGGGAAGCGGACAAGACTCCCCTGATGGGCAGTTGAGCACAACAAGGCTCCTGGGAGCCTTTGATCATGGCTCCCACCGCCATACGCCCACCACCCACCATACGCTCAGCCCCTGAAGGGGATCACAGTGGTCTGCTCCGTTGCCTGGTGCAGGTTGGAGTTCCTGACCAAACACCTGAGTGTCCACAGCCTGTGTTGGCCTGCCTGGGCAGGCTGTGGTTGTGGTGGCAAGAGCCAAAGCTGTCTTGGCGTGATGGAGGAGCCAAGGGCTGCCTCTCAGCCATCCTAGTGGGTGGTTCTGGAAGAAGCACCCAGGGTTGTGGCAGCATTGTCCGAAGACATGAAGCCAGGCCATCTTCCTTATGGCTTTCCTTGGGAGTTGGTGATGTGTACAGCTCTTGGATTTTTTGCTGTTCTCTCACTTTTCTGGAGAGGTTTTCAGTCGGTTCGTAGCAGGCTTTACGTGGGAAGAGAAAAAAGGCTGGCTCTAAATCTTGCTGGACTTATTGAGGCAAAATGTGGACTTCTTGAAAAAGTGAGCCTTGTTGAAAAAGAACATGAAGGCTTAGAATCATCTTTAAAGGATTGCAGGTTTGAGAAGGGTTCAAGAGAAGCACAACAGCTGGAGGCAACCGACGAAAAGCTGCATAGGCCCGAATCCAGCCATGGCGTTGAAATGCTCTTTCTAGAAGAAGAGCTCAAAGCACAGAAGGCTCAACATGGTCAACAGGATGAAACGATGGCGCATCTATCAAGAAGGATACAGTCCCTCCAAGGTGAATCTGAATCCCTCAGATCACAAATAGCTGAAGCTAAAACAAACTGGAGACTCTTTCAAGTGAATGAGGAAGAACTGAAGCTGGCAATCAAAGAGGTTTTGAATGAAGGATCCCTACTTCCGCCAACGCAGAGACCAACAATACAAGGAGAAGCTGAAGCACAGAGGCAACAAGGAGGTGTCCAATATAAAGCAAAAATCATATTAGAGGACTCTAAAGTAGCTGGAGAACAAGTTCTAAGGGACACAGAAAATCACATGGAGTCTCTGAGTGAATGCTTGCTGAAGATGAAGGATAGATCTTCTCCAAGCCTGGGAGCCCAAAGGGATGGTGGTCACCTGGAACTGGGAAAGACGAGTGAACCCGAAATTGGTGCTCACTTGGAGGATGAGTCCAAAGGAGCTTTGAGGAACCTGGTTTATGGTGATAAGCTAAAGGCCTCCTTAGAAATCTTGGAAGGAGGAACAAATCAAAAATGTACTTTCTCATCTGAAGTGGAGAAAACCACGGAAGACCTTACAGAACACCTTAAAAGTCTGCAGACTGAACAGGCATCCTTGCAGTCCGAAAATGCACAGCTGCAAAGTGAGAATGAGACCCTACAGAAGAACTTTAAAGTCATGATGGAACGCTGTCAAGAAAATATGATGAAACTGCACAGGAAATTAAGAGTGGAGGAAAACTGCCATGTGGAGCAAAAGGAGAAACTTTCCAAAGTCGAAGAAAAGATGAGCCATACAATAAAAGAGCTGGAGACCTACAGAAAGAGAGCCCAATATCTTGAAGAACAATTGCAGAGTACCATTCGTTCCTGTCTGGGGAAGATTACTTCCTCCGAGAAAGAAGCAGATGCTAGTGAGTTGGCAGCTCGGATTGCTGAAAGAAACCTCAGTTATTTCAGGAAACAAAATGCACGCAACAGACAGAAATTAACTGAGAAGGAGCTTAGATTTGAACTTGTAGAAAAAGATCCCTATGATGCACTGGATGTTTCCAACTCAGCAATGGGCAGAAAGCCTTCTCCAAATGGGCCCTCACCAATAGGTCACCCTTCATCTGAAAGGAGACCTCCTCATTTTGAAAAGAGTGGTCCACTCACACTCTCACCTTTCACTCCAGTGGGAGGAGGAAGAGGGTCAAGGGGCCCTGGAGAATCCTCTGGACCATGCGACTAGCAGTAAAGGAAGAGAAGCCAGCTGTCATTAGTTCACTGATTTTCAGAGAGCACCTTCTCAGACTGGGCCCCTCTCTCCTCCAGGGGAACAGGCCAGCAGGCTGATGATCCCTCCGCCAGGCCAACCATATTCTTCTGATGCACGTCTTCCTCTACAAAGGCAAGATAGGTTTTACTCAAATTGTGGTAGAGCATCGGGACCAGCAGAACACAGAATTCCTAATATGCCTCCTTTGGACTCTGATGTGCCTGATTCACCTCTCCATGCTGAAAACCAAGCAACTGGCTCTGGCTCTGTGTTGGCACCTTTCCCTCCAGTCAGAGGTGCCTTGTTTCCAGTTGACCCAAGGAGTCAGTTCATGAGAAGAGGACCTTTTTTTTCCTCCACCTCTCCCAGGAAACTTGTCTGGGAACCTGGAGATTATTTTCCACCTGACCCGCCACCCACTCCATTTCCAATGCGAAGTGTCTATGCAGGGAGGGGGTTTTCCTCACAAAATCTTCCCCCAAGAGCTGGAATTCAGCCCTCTTCACCCCCATTCTGAAAGTACAAGTGAGTTGCCTGAAGGGTTCCTTCCACCTGCAAATGAGCCTGTTACTCAACATCCAGAACCAAACAAGAAACCTCATGCTGTTGCTCTCTCTTCAAATGTAATTTGACTTATCTCTCATTTTTAGTTTTTAAGTAACTGCTTTTAGTTCAGTAATTGACTATACTTTGGCTCCAATTGAAGCTCAATGAAACAATAATTCTTAAGATAGTATTTTGTAAATAAAGATGGTTTACGTAAGAATCTTATGAGTAAATTATTCCTATTTTATGTTATTCCAGAGAACGGCATTTAATCTGATGAAGCCACTCTTACATAAACAAGAATGGGAGTTCTAGGTCCTTGTAATCTAGCTGGTGGAAATATCTTTTAAACTCCAAACAAAGAAGTGTATTTAGTATGACTGTAGCAATTGTAAAGTGACTTTAGGCTTAATGAAAAAGTGTCACTGATTTAGAGACTGGTTGGGCATTTCAGCTAGTTTTTCCATATCAGAATAACTAGAGCCTGGGAGGACTAAAGGAGAGAACACAACTAAACATGTCAAGGAAACAGGAGATCTCAACTACAAAGAAAAATGAAGACCTCTTTTTTATATTGGTTGCTTAAAACCTTACATAGCTCTTGAGATACCATATTTCCTACATTAGATTCAAGTGAGTTATGAACTCCCATTTTGACCCCATATACAGATTGCACAATCACATTGTTTACACATCCACGTTTTTACAAAATGCCATGTTAGTAACTGTTGTATTCTGCTACCTTTTCTAGCCTCTACTATCCCCTCTCTCCTGCCCTCCCATCTTCTCTCTCTATCCCGTCTGCTGTAATTTAACGTTTGGGAATTGGAAACCACACTTTAAACTCACTCTCCTCCCCTTTTTCCCTTCTGTCAAATTTCTCATCATCTTCTTCTATTTCTCTTCTCCTCCTCCTCTTCCTCCTCCTCCTTATACCTTTAATTCATTCATCATACACTCATGCATTGGTTCATTCATTCCTTTCACGTATGGTGTTGGGGATCCAACTCAGGACCTTTGAAAGTGTGAAGCCAGCACTCTAGTGCTGAGCCAAAACCCCAGCACCTGTCTTTTTGATTTTATGACTGTTTATATGAAATTCAGAGTCGCATTCTGCTATGGTTCACTGATATGTGGATTGACCTAGTCCTTGTTTTCTGGGAGACTTTTGGAAAATATACATGAATTATTAGGAGGTTGAAATGAAGAAACAAAGAGGAAATTCCCCAATTTCTTATTCTTAGATTCCATACTCTGACTCTGCCTACCTACTGTAAAAACTTTTAAACTCTTACTCCCCATTTCTATATCATTGCCAACAAGTGAACGTTCTCTGCCCTACAACAAACCAGAGAACTCACATTGAACCATGTTTCCCCAGTAGAGACCAAGACACAATACTTATTAAAAAAAAAATACCCTAGTTATGAATCAGTAGGTAAAGCTTTATTTGAGTGTTAAATGTGCTCTAATTATGTGTTTGTGTGTGTGTTGATGTGTGTGGTGTGTGGGTGTGTGTGCTTGTGTGTAAAACAAGCACTGAGGTGTAAAATACATGCAGGATTGCAACGGCCTTCTTAAAAATAAGAAGCAACTTTATCACATTTGAAGCCCAGTGAAGAATCTGCCTGATACTTAACCTACAATTAATTGAAATGTGAAAACTTCAGGCCTAGAAAAACAAAGCCAACATACATACTGAATCTAATCAGTCTGTCTCACCTGTTTTCTAATCACTCCTTTAAATAAACCTAAATTGCCAGCATAAAACATCAGTTGTTCTAAACGAATGGACGGATGTCCCCCGTCATGGGCTGTGTAAAATACATGGAGGATCCGGCACTGCTTGTTATCTAGAATGACTTCTGCCTGAACTACTATTGGAGAATGGTTGCTGATATACTGCGGTTCTTATACCAGTAAACTGGAATGAAGGTAATTTCAGGCTGCAAAGGAATCAATTGATTTTACTAACTGGTTTTTGGAAAACACTGCCATGAAAAATTATCAATATGTTCATAAAGGCATCTACATGTCTCTTCACAAGGGTTTTACTCAATGGGGGAGGTGGTGAGGTCTGGATATAACTGAACTGTCCATCAGTAGGTAGAACAATATAATGGGAATCAGAGTGCACATTCCGGTTTGAACTCAATCTAGGTAAAGTGGATTCATCTCTGTGTAATAGGCCTGCTTCTGGAAAACACAATGTAGAGCTCCAAAAGCAGAACGATTCTTTCAGAATACCATGTTATGTTTGTAAATAGATAGACAGATAGATATACAGGAATCAAAAATCTGAAAACGGTCCGGAAGTGTACATTTCAATAACTTACAATGTCAGTAGTGGGGGATTAATAGCAGATCAAGAAGACTGTGTCTGCATGCGAAATGGTTCAATTTTTGAAAGAGTTTTTTAAATGAAAATGGACAAAAAATTGAAAGGGTTACAGTAAGTGTTGAGGAGTGACTTGGCCAAAGGAGCACAGAGGTGGGAAAGAATTAAGTAGAGTTCAATAGAACCAGGTATAATTTCTGTACACATGACTCCATGAACAGGAGCAAAGGGGACACTTAAAGAAATCATAGGACTAAGGAGAGATCAGGATTAGGAGGGTTTGTACTAGTCTAGAAATGCTGACCTGAAAACCAATTAAGTTTTCCACTCCTTCTTTGGAGGAACATTAGCTGTGCCGTGCTTTTCAAAAATGACTTGTCATAACTGATTTATGCCCATGTTAGCAACTCTTCTGAAATTACTTTGAAAGTAGACTAATGTGAGAGTTTCTCTTTAGAGATAATTCAAGTTACTTGCATAGGAAGTGGCAGCAGGTCTGGGGATGTTGTAGCTCAGTGGCAGTGACCTTGCCTAGCTTGGGGCTGGCCTGCCATGGACTTTCACCCCAAACACTTGCAAGAAAAGAAAAGGGAGGGAAGGGAGAGAGAAAGTTGGAAGGGAGGAAGGCAAAGTTGGAGGGATGCAGGGAGGTAGAAAAGAAGGAAGAAGAAAAGGGGAAAACCCAGGAAGGGAGGAAGGAAGCAAGGAAGGTAGGAAATAGGGAGAGCACAAGGGCAGGGAAAGGACTGAGTTACTCAAACAAAAGGCAAGGGACACAAAGACCAATAGAGGCCATAAAAGCTGTTTGAACAGTTTAGTCAGCTTTAGAATTTGAGTGACATCAAACTGAATGTTATTATGACTGGATGGAATCTTCCTACTAACCCCGCCTTGGCCTGGCCTAAACCAAATCAAGGGGTGGGTGGCATGGAGAGGAATTCTCTCTGGCTGGAGTGGGAGGGACCGAAACCTGTGGCACATGAGGATGCACTGGGTAGGGAAGCGGACAAGACTCCCCTGATGGGCAGTTGAGCACAACAAGGCTCCTGGGAGCCTTTGATCATGGCTCCCACCGCCATACGCCCACCACCCACCATACGCTCAGCCCCTGAAGGGGATCACAGTGGTCTGCTCCGTTGCCTGGTGCAGGTTGGAGTTCCTGACCAAACACCTGAGTGTCCACAGCCTGTGTTGGCCTGCCTGGGCAGGCTGTGGTTGTGGTGGCAAGAGCCAAAGCTGTCTTGGCGTGATGGAGGAGCCAAGGGCTGCCTCTCAGCCATCCTAGTGGGTGGTTCTGGAAGAAGCACCCAGGGTTGTGGCAGCATTGTCCGAAGACATGAAGCCAGGCCATCTTCCTTATGGCTTTCCTTGGGAGTTGGTGATGTGTACAGCTCTTGGATTTTTTGCTGTTCTCTCACTTTTCTGGAGAGGTTTTCAGTCGGTTCGTAGCAGGCTTTACGTGGGAAGAGAAAAAAGGCTGGCTCTAAATCTTGCTGGACTTATTGAGGCAAAATGTGGACTTCTTGAAAAAGTGAGCCTTGTTGAAAAAGAACATGAAGGCTTAGAATCATCTTTAAAGGATTGCAGGTTTGAGAAGGGTTCAAGAGAAGCACAACAGCTGGAGGCAACCGACGAAAAGCTGCATAGGCCCGAATCCAGCCATGGCGTTGAAATGCTCTTTCTAGAAGAAGAGCTCAAAGCACAGAAGGCTCAACATGGTCAACAGGATGAAACGATGGCGCATCTATCAAGAAGGATACAGTCCCTCCAAGGTGAATCTGAATCCCTCAGATCACAAATAGCTGAAGCTAAAACAAACTGGAGACTCTTTCAAGTGAATGAGGAAGAACTGAAGCTGGCAATCAAAGAGGTTTTGAATGAAGGATCCCTACTTCCGCCAACGCAGAGACCAACAATACAAGGAGAAGCTGAAGCACAGAGGCAACAAGGAGGTGTCCAATATAAAGCAAAAATCATATTAGAGGACTCTAAAGTAGCTGGAGAACAAGTTCTAAGGGACACAGAAAATCACATGGAGTCTCTGAGTGAATGCTTGCTGAAGATGAAGGATAGATCTTCTCCAAGCCTGGGAGCCCAAAGGGATGGTGGTCACCTGGAACTGGGAAAGACGAGTGAACCCGAAATTGGTGCTCACTTGGAGGATGAGTCCAAAGGAGCTTTGAGGAACCTGGTTTATGGTGATAAGCTAAAGGCCTCCTTAGAAATCTTGGAAGGAGGAACAAATCAAAAATGTACTTTCTCATCTGAAGTGGAGAAAACCACGGAAGACCTTACAGAACACCTTAAAAGTCTGCAGACTGAACAGGCATCCTTGCAGTCCGAAAATGCACAGCTGCAAAGTGAGAATGAGACCCTACAGAAGAACTTTAAAGTCATGATGGAACGCTGTCAAGAAAATATGATGAAACTGCACAGGAAATTAAGAGTGGAGGAAAACTGCCATGTGGAGCAAAAGGAGAAACTTTCCAAAGTCGAAGAAAAGATGAGCCATACAATAAAAGAGCTGGAGACCTACAGAAAGAGAGCCCAATATCTTGAAGAACAATTGCAGAGTACCATTCGTTCCTGTCTGTGGAAGATTACTTCCTCCGAGAAAGAAGCAGATGCTAGTGAGTTGGCAGCTCGGATTGCTGAAAGAAACCTCAGTTATTTCAGGAAACAAAATGCACGCAACAGACAGAAATTAACTGAGAAGGAGCTTAGATTTGAACTTGTAGAAAAAGATCCCTATGATGCACTGGATGTTTCCAACTCAGCAATGGGCAGAAAGCCTTCTCCAAATGGGCCCTCACCAATAGGTCACCCTTCATCTGAAAGGAGACCTCCTCATTTTGAAAAGAGTGGTCCACTCACACTCTCACCTTTCACTCCAGTGGGAGGAGGAAGAGGGTCAAGGGGCCCTGGAGAATCCTCTGGACCATGCGACTAGCAGTAAAGGAAGAGAAGCCAGCTGTCATTAGTTCACTGATTTTCAGAGAGCACCTTCTCAGACTGGGCCCCTCTCTCCTCCAGGGGAACAGGCCAGCAGGCTGATGATCCCTCCGCCAGGCCAACCATATTCTTCTGATGCACGTCTTCCTCTACAAAGGCAAGATAGGTTTTACTCAAATTGTGGTAGAGCATCGGGACCAGCAGAACACAGAATTCCTAATATGCCTCCTTTGGACTCTGATGTGCCTGATTCACCTCTCCATGCTGAAAACCAAGCAACTGGCTCTGGCTCTGTGTTGGCACCTTTCCCTCCAGTCAGAGGTGCCTTGTTTCCAGTTGACCCAAGGAGTCAGTTCATGAGAAGAGGACCTTTTTTTTCCTCCACCTCTCCCAGGAAACTTGTCTGGGAACCTGGAGATTATTTTCCACCTGACCCGCCACCCACTCCATTTCCAATGCGAAGTGTCTATGCAGGGAGGGGGTTTTCCTCACAAAATCTTCCCCCAAGAGCTGGAATTCAGCCCTCTTCACCCCCATTCTGAAAGTACAAGTGAGTTGCCTGAAGGGTTCCTTCCACCTGCAAATGAGCCTGTTACTCAACATCCAGAACCAAACAAGAAACCTCATGCTGTTGCTCTCTCTTCAAATGTAATTTGACTTATCTCTCATTTTTAGTTTTTAAGTAACTGCTTTTAGTTCAGTAATTGACTATACTTTGGCTCCAATTGAAGCTCAATGAAACAATAATTCTTAAGATAGTATTTTGTAAATAAAGATGGTTTACGTAAGAATCTTATGAGTAAATTATTCCTATTTTATGTTATTCCAGAGAACGGCATTTAATCTGATGAAGCCACTCTTACATAAACAAGAATGGGAGTTCTAGGTCCTTGTAATCTAGCTGGTGGAAATATCTTTTAAACTCCAAACAAAGAAGTGTATTTAGTATGACTGTAGCAATTGTAAAGTGACTTTAGGCTTAATGAAAAAGTGTCACTGATTTAGAGACTGGTTGGGCATTTCAGCTAGTTTTTCCATATCAGAATAACTAGAGCCTGGGAGGACTAAAGGAGAGAACACAACTAAACATGTCAAGGAAACAGGAGATCTCAACTACAAAGAAAAATGAAGACCTCTTTTTTATATTGGTTGCTTAAAACCTTACATAGCTCTTGAGATACCATATTTCCTACATTAGATTCAAGTGAGTTATGAACTCCCATTTTGACCCCATATACAGATTGCACAATCACATTGTTTACACATCCACGTTTTTACAAAATGCCATGTTAGTAACTGTTGTATTCTGCTACCTTTTCTAGCCTCTACTATCCCCCCTCTCCTGCCCTCCCATCTTCTCTCTCTATCCCGTCTGCTGTAATTTAACGTTTGGGAATTGGAAACCACACTTTAAACTCACTCTCCTCCCCTTTTTCCCTTCTGTCAAATTTCTCATCATCTTCTTCTATTTCTCCTCCTCCTCCTCCTCTTCCTCCTCCTCCTTATACCTTTAATTCATTCATCATACACTCATGCATTGGTTCATTCATTCCTTTCACGTATGGTGTTGGGGATCCAACTCAGGACCTTTGAAAGTGTGAAGCCAGCACTCTAGTGCTGAGCCAAAACCCCAGCACCTGTCTTTTTGATTTTATGACTGTTTATATGAAATTCAGAGTCGCATTCTGCTATGGTTCACTGATATGTGGATTGACCTAGTCCTTGTTTTCTGGGAGACTTTTGGAAAATATACATGAATTATTAGGAGGTTGAAATGAAGAAACAAAGAGGAAATTCCCCAATTTCTTATTCTTAGATTCCATACTCTGACTCTGCCTACCTACTGTAAAAGCTTTTAAACTCTTACTCCCCATTTCTATATCATTGCCAACAAGTGAACGTTCACTGCCCTACAACAAACCAGAGAACTCACATTGAACCATGTTTCCCCACTAGAGACCAAGACACAATACTTATTAAAAAAATAAACTAGTTATGAATCAGTAGGTAAAGCTTTATTTGAGTGTTAAATGTGCTCTAATTATGTGTTTGTGTGTGTGTTGATGTGTGTGGTGTGTGGGTGTGTGTGCTTGTGTGTAAAACAAGCACTGAGGTGTAAAATAAATGCAGGATTGCAACGGCCTTCTTAAAAATAAGAAGCAACTTTATCACATTTGAAGCCCAGTGAAGAATCTGCCTGATACTTAACCTACAAATAATTGAAATGTGAAAACTTCAGGCCTAGAAAAACAAAGCCAACATACATACTGAATCTAATCAGTCTGTCTCACCTGTTTTCTAATCACTCCTTTAAATAAAGCTAAATTGCCAGCATAAAACATCAGTTGTTCTAAACGAATGGACGGATGTCCCCCGTCATGGGCTGTGTAAAATACATGGAGGATCCGGCACTGCTTGTTATCTAGAATGACTTCTGCCTGAACTACTATTGGAGAATGGTTGCTGATATACTGCAGTTCTTATACCAGTAAACTGGAATGAAGGTAATTTCAGGCTGCAAAGGAATCAATTGATTTTACTAACTGGTTTTTGGAAAACACTGCCATGAAAAATTATCAATATGTTCATAAAGGCATCTACATGTCTCTTCACAAGGGTTTTACTCAATGGGGGAGGTGGTGAGGTCTGGATATAACTGAACTGTCCATCAGTAGGTAGAACAATACAATGGGAATCAGAGTGCACATTCCGGTTTGAACTCAATCTAGGTAACGTGGATTCATCTCTGTGTAATAGGCCTGCTTCTGGAAAACACAATGTAGAGCTCCAAAAGCAGAACGATTCTTTCAGAATACCATGTTATGTTTGTAAATAGATAGACAGATAGATATACAGGAATCAAAAATCTGAAAACGGTCCGGAAGTGTACATTTCAATAACTTACAATGTCAGTAGTGGGGGATTAATAGCAGATCCAGAAGACTGTGTCTGCATGCAAAATGGTTCAATTTTTGAAAGAGTTTTTTAAATTAAAATGGACAAAAAATTGAAAGGGTTACAGTAAGTGTTGAGGAGTGACTTGGCCAAAGGAGCACAGAGGTGAGAAAGAATTAAGTAGAGTTCAATAGAACCAGGTATAATTTCTGTACACATGACTCCATGAACAGGAGCAAAGGGGACACTTAAAGAAATCATAGGACTAAGGAGAGATCAGGATTAGGAGGGTTTGTACTAGTCTAGAAATGCTGACCTGAAAACCAATTAAGTTTTCCACTCCTTCTTTGGAGGAACATTAGCTGTGCCGTGCTTTTCAAAAATGACTTGTCATAACTGATTTATGCCCATGTTAGCAACTCTTCTGAAATTACTTTGAAAGTAGACTAATGTGAGAGTTTCTCTTTAGAGATAATTCAAGTTACTTGCATAGGAAGTGGCAGCAGGTCTGGGGATGTTGTAGCTCAGTGGCAGTGACCTTGCCTAGCTTGGGGCTGGCCTGCCATGGACTTTCACCCCAAACACTTGCAAGAAAAGAAAAGGGAGGGAAGGGAGAGAGAAAGTTGGAAGGGAGGAAGGCAAAGTTGGAGGGATGCAGGGAGGTAGAAAAGAAGGAAGAAGAAAAGGGGAAAACCCAGGAAGGCAGGAAGGAAGCAAGGAAGGTAGGAAATAGGGAGAGCACAAGGGCAGGGAAAGGACTGAGTCACTCAAACAAAAGGCAAGGGACACAAAGACCAATAGAGGCCATAAAAGCTGTTTGAACAGTTTAGTCAGCTTTAGAATTTGAGTGACATCAAACTGAATGTTATTATGACTGGATGGAATCTTCCTACTAACCCCGCCTTGGCCTGGCCTAAACCAAATCAAGGGGTGGGTGGCACGGAGAGGAATTCTCTCTGGCTGGAGTGGGAGGGACCGAAACCTGTGGCACATGAGGATGCACTGGGTAGGGAAGCGGACAAGACTCCCCTGATGGGCAGTTGAGCACAACAAGGCTCCTGGGAGCCTTTGATCATGGCTCCCACCGCCATACGCCCACCACCCACCATACGCTCAGCCCCTGAAGGGGATCACAGTGGTCTGCTCCGTTGCCTGGTGCAGGTTGGAGTTCCTGACCAAACACCTGAGTGTCCACAGCCTGTGTTGGCCTGCCTGGGCAGGCTGTGGTTGTGGTGGCAAGAGCCAAAGCTGTCTTGGCGTGATGGAGGAGCCAAGGGCTGCCTCTCAGCCATCCTAGTGGGTGGTTCTGGAAGAAGCACCCAGGGTTGTGGCAGCATTGTCCGAAGACATGAAGCCAGGCCATCTTCCTTATGGCTTTCCTTGGGAGTTGGTGATGTGTACAGCTCTTGGATTTTTTGCTGTTCTCTCACTTTTCTGGAGAGGTTTTCAGTCGGTTCGTAGCAGGCTTTACGTGGGAAGAGAAAAAAGGCTGGCTCTAAATCTTGCTGGACTTATTGAGGCAAAATGTGGACTTCTTGAAAAAGTGAGCCTTGTTGAAAAAGAACATGAAGGCTTAGAATCATCTTTAAAGGATTGCAGGTTTGAGAAGGGTTCAAGAGAAGCACAACAGCTGGAGGCAACCGACGAAAAGCTGCATAGGCCCGAATCCAGCCATGGCGTTGAAATGCTCTTTCTAGAAGAAGAGCTCAAAGCACAGAAGGCTCAACATGGTCAACAGGATGAAACGATGGCGCATCTATCAAGAAGGATACAGTCCCTCCAAGGTGAATCTGAATCCCTCAGATCACAAATAGCTGAAGCTAAAACAAACTGGAGACTCTTTCAAGTGAATGAGGAAGAACTGAAGCTGGCAATCAAAGAGGTTTTGAATGAAGGATCCCTACTTCCGCCAACGCAGAGACCAACAATACAAGGAGAAGCTGAAGCACAGAGGCAACAAGGAGGTGTCCAATATAAAGCAAAAATCATATTAGAGGACTCTAAAGTAGCTGGAGAACAAGTTCTAAGGGACACAGAAAATCACATGGAGTCTCTGAGTGAATGCTTGCTGAAGATGAAGGATAGATCTTCTCCAAGCCTGGGAGCCCAAAGGGATGGTGGTCACCTGGAACTGGGAAAGACGAGTGAACCCGAAATTGGTGCTCACTTGGAGGATGAGTCCAAAGGAGCTTTGAGGAACCTGGTTTATGGTGATAAGCTAAAGGCCTCCTTAGAAATCTTGGAAGGAGGAACAAATCAAAAATGTACTTTCTCATCTGAAGTGGAGAAAACCACGGAAGACCTTACAGAACACCTTAAAAGTCTGCAGACTGAACAGGCATCCTTGCAGTCCGAAAATGCACAGCTGCAAAGTGAGAATGAGACCCTACAGAAGAACTTTAAAGTCATGATGGAACGCTGTCAAGAAAATATGATGAAACTGCACAGGAAATTAAGAGTGGAGGAAAACTGCCGTGTGGAGCAAAAGGAGAAACTTTCCAAAGTCGAAGAAAAGATGAGCCATACAATAAAAGAGCTGGAGACCTACAGAAAGAGAGCCCAATATCTTGAAGAACAATTGCAGAGTACCATTCGTTCCTGTCTGGGGAAGATTACTTCCTCCGAGAAAGAAGCAGATGCTAGTGAGTTGGCAGCTCGGATTGCTGAAAGAAACCTCAGTTATTTCAGGAAACAAAATGCACGCAACAGACAGAAATTAACTGAGAAGGAGCTTAGATTTGAACTTGTAGAAAAAGATCCCTATGATGCACTGGATGTTTCCAACTCAGCAATGGGCAGAAAGCCTTCTCCAAATGGGCCCTCACCAATAGGTCACCCTTCATCTGAAAGGAGACCTCCTCATTTTGAAAAGAGTGGTCCACTCACACTCTCACCTTTCACTCCAGTGGGAGGAGGAAGAGGGTCAAGGGGCCCTGGAGAATCCTCTGGACCATGCGACTAGCAGTAAAGGAAGAGAAGCCAGCTGTCATTAGTTCACTGATTTTCAGAGAGCACCTTCTCAGACTGGGCCCCTCTCTCCTCCAGGGGAACAGGCCAGCAGGCTGATGATCCCTCCGCCAGGCCAACCATATTCTTCTGATGCACGTCTTCCTCTACAAAGGCAAGATAGGTTTTACTCAAATTGTGGTAGAGCATCGGGACCAGCAGAACACAGAATTCCTAATATGCCTCCTTTGGACTCTGATGTGCCTGATTCACCTCTCCATGCTGAAAACCAAGCAACTGGCTCTGGCTCTGTGTTGGCACCTTTCCCTCCAGTCAGAGGTGCCTTGTTTCCAGTTGACCCAAGGAGTCAGTTCATGAGAAGAGGACCTTTTTTTTCCTCCACCTCTCCCAGGAAACTTGTCTGGGAACCTGGAGATTATTTTCCACCTGACCCGCCACCCACTCCATTTCCAATGCGAAGTGTCTATGCAGGGAGGGGGTTTTCCTCACAAAATCTTCCCCCAAGAGCTGGAATTCAGCCCTCTTCACCCCCATTCTGAAAGTACAAGTGAGTTGCCTGAAGGGTTCCTTCCACCTGCAAATGAGCCTGTTACTCAACATCCAGAACCAAACAAGAAACCTCATGCTGTTGCTCTCTCTTCAAATGTAATTTGACTTATCTCTCATTTTTAGTTTTTAAGTAACTGCTTTTAGTTCAGTAATTGACTATACTTTGGCTCCAATTGAAGCTCAATGAAACAATAATTCTTAAGATAGTATTTTGTAAATAAAGCTGGTTTACGTAAGAATCTTATGAGTAAATTATTCCTATTTTATGTTATTCCAGAGAACGGCATTTAATCTGATGAAGCCACTCTTACATAAACAAGAATGGGAGTTCTAGGTCCTTGTAATCTAGCTGGTGGAAATATCTTTTAAACTCCAAACAAAGAAGTGTATTTAGTATGACTGTAGCAATTGTAAAGTGACTTTAGGCTTAATGAAAAAGTGTCACTGATTTAGAGACTGGTTGGGCATTTCAGCTAGTTTTTCCATATCAGAATAACTAGAGCCTGGGAGGACTAAAGGAGAGAACACAACTAAACATGTCAAGGAAACAGGAGATCTCAACTACAAAGAAAAATGAAGACCTCTTTTTTATATTGGTTGCTTAAAACCTTACATAGCTCTTGAGATACCATATTTCCTACATTAGATTCAAGTGAGTTATGAACTCCCATTTTGACCCCATATACAGATTGCACAATCACATTGTTTACACATCCACGTTTTTACAAAATGCCATGTTAGTAACTGTTGTATTCTGCTACCTTTTCTAGCCTCTACTATCCCCCCTCTCCTGCCCTCCCATCTTCTCTCTCTATCCCGTCTGCTGTAATTTAACGTTTGGGAATTGGAAACCACACTTTAAACTCACTCTCCTCCCCTTTTTCCCTTCTGTCAAATTTCTCATCATCTTCTTCTATTTCTCCTCCTCCTCCTCCTCTTCCTCCTCCTCCTTATACCTTTAATTCATTCATCATACACTCATGCATTGGTTCATTCATTCCTTTCACGTATGGTGTTGGGGATCCAACTCAGGACCTTTGAAAGTGTGAAGCCAGCACTCTAGTGCTGAGCCAAAACCCCAGCACCTGTCTTTTTGATTTTATGACTGTTTATATGAAATTCAGAGTCGCATTCTGCTATGGTTCACTGATATGTGGATTGACCTAGTCCTTGTTTTCTGGGAGACTTTTGGAAAATATACATGAATTATTAGGAGGTTGAAATGAAGAAACAAAGAGGAAATTCCCCAATTTCTTATTCTTAGATTCCATACTCTGACTCTGCTTACCTACTGTAAAAGCTTTTAAACTCTTACTCCCCATTTCTATATCATTGCCAACAAGTGAACGTTCACTGCCCTACAACAAACCAGAGAACTCACATTGAACCATGTTTCCCCAGTAGAGACCAAGACACAATACTTATTAAAAAAATACCCTAGTTATGAATCAGTAGGTAAAGCTTTATTTGAGTGTTAAATGTGCTCTAATTATGTGTTTGTGTGTGTGTTGATGTGTGTGGTGTGTGGGTGTGTGTGCTTGTGTGTAAAACAAGCACTGAGGTGTAAAATAAATGCAGGATTGCAACGGCCTTCTTAAAAATAAGAAGCAACTTTATCACATTTGAAGCCCAGTGAAGAATCTGCCTGATACTTAACCTACAATTAATTGAAATGTGAAAACTTCAGGCCTAGAAAAACAAAGCCAACATACATACTGAATCTAATCAGTCTGTCTCACCTGTTTTCTAATCACTCCTTTAAATAAACCTAAATTGCCAGCATAAAACATCAGTTGTTCTAAACGAATGGACGGATGTCCCCCGTCATGGGCTGTGTAAAATACATGGAGGATCCGGCACTGCTTGTTATCTAGAATGACTTCTGCCTGAACTACTATTGGAGAATGGTTGCTGATATACTGCGGTTCTTATACCAGTAAACTGGAATGAAGGTAATTTCAGGCTGCAAAGGAATCAATTGATTTTACTAACTGGTTTTTGGAAAACACTGCCATGAAAAATTATCAATATGTTCACAAAGGCATCTACATGTCTCTTCACAAGGGTTTTACTCAATGGGGGAGGTGGTGAGGTGTGGATATAACTGAACTGTCCATCAGTAGGTAGAACAATATAATGGGAATCAGAGTGCACATTCCGGTTTGAACTCAATCTAGGTAACGTGGATTCATCTCTGTGTAATAGGCCTGCTTCTGGAAAACACAATGTAGAGCTCCAAAAGCAGAACGATTCTTTCAGAATACCATGTTATGTTTGTAAATAGATAGACAGATAGATATACAGGAATCAAAAATCTGAAAACGGTCCGGAAGTGTACATTTCAATAACTTACAATGTCAGTAGTGGGGGATTAATAGCAGATCAAGAAGACTGTGTCTGCATGCGAAATGGTTCAATTTTTGAAAGAGTTTTTTAAATGAAAATGGACAAAAAATTGAAAGGGTTACAGTAAGTGTTGAGGAGTGACTTGGCCAAAGGAGCACAGAGGTGAGAAAGAATTAAGTAGAGTTCAATAGAACCAGGTATAATTTCTGTACACATGACTCCATGAACAGGAGCAAAGGGGACACTTAAAGAAATCATAGGACTAAGGAGAGATCAGGATTAGGAGGGTTTGTACTAGTCTAGAAATGCTGACCTGAAAACCAATTAAGTTTTCCACTCCTTCTTTGGAGGAACATTAGCTGTGCCGTGCTTTTCAAAAATGACTTGTCATAACTGATTTATGCCCATGTTAGCAACTCTTCTGAAATTACTTTGAAAGTAGACTAATGTGAGAGTTTCTCTTTAGAGATAATTCAAGTTACTTGCATAGGAAGTGGCAGCAGGTCTGGGGATGTTGTAGCTCAGTGGCAGTGACCTTGCCTAGCTTGGGGCTGGCCTGCCATGGACTTTCACCCCAAACACTTGCAAGAAAAGAAAAGGGAGGGAAGGGAGAGAGAAAGTTGGAAGGGAGGAAGGCAAAGTTGGAGGGATGCAGGGAGGTAGAAAAGAAGGAAGAAGAAAAGGGGAAAACCCAGGAAGGGAGGAAGGAAGCAAGGAAGGTAGGAAATAGGGAGAGCACAAGGGCAGGGAAAGGACTGAGTCACTCAAACAAAAGGCAAGGGACACAAAGACCAATAGAGGCCATAAAAGCTGTTTGAACAGTTTAGTCAGCTTTAGAATTTGAGTGACATCAAACTGAATGTTATTATGACTGGATGGAATCTTCCTACTAACCCCGCCTTGGCCTGGCCTAAACCAAATCAAGGGGTGGGTGGCATGGAGAGGAATTCTCTCTGGCTGGAGTGGGAGGGACCGAAACCTGTGGCACATGAGGATGCACTGGGTAGGGAAGCGGACAAGACTCCCCTGATGGGCAGTTGAGCACAACAAGGCTCCTGGGAGCCTTTGATCATGGCTCCCACCGCCATACGCCCACCACCCACCATACGCTCAGCCCCTGAAGGGGATCACAGTGGTCTGCTCCGTTGCCTGGTGCAGGTTGGAGTTCCTGACCAAACACCTGAGTGTCCACAGCCTGTGTTGGCCTGCCTGGGCAGGCTGTGGTTGTGGTGGCAAGAGCCAAAGCTGTCTTGGCGTGATGGAGGAGCCAAGGGCTGCCTCTCAGCCATCCTAGTGGGTGGTTCTGGAAGAAGCACCCAGGGTTGTGGCAGCATTGTCCGAAGACATGAAGCCAGGCCATCTTCCTTATGGCTTTCCTTGGGAGTTGGTGATGTGTACAGCTCTTGGATTTTTTGCTGTTCTCTCACTTTTCTGGAGAGGTTTTCAGTCGGTTTGTAGCAGGCTTTACGTGGGAAGAGAAAAAAGGCTGGCTCTAAATCTTGCTGGACTTATTGAGGCAAAATGTGGACTTCTTGAAAAAGTGAGCCTTGTTGAAAAAGAACATGAAGGCTTAGAATCATCTTTAAAGGATTGCAGGTTTGAGAAGGGTTCAAGAGAAGCACAACAGCTGGAGGCAACCGACGAAAAGCTGCATAGGCCCGAATCCAGCCATGGCGTTGAAATGCTCTTTCTAGAAGAAGAGCTCAAAGCACAGAAGGCTCAACATGGTCAACAGGATGAAACGATGGCGCATCTATCAAGAAGGATACAGTCCCTCCAAGGTGAATCTGAATCCCTCAGATCACAAATAGCTGAAGCTAAAACAAACTGGAGACTCTTTCAAGTGAATGAGGAAGAACTGAAGCTGGCAATCAAAGAGGTTTTGAATGAAGGATCCCTACTTCCGCCAACGCAGAGACCAACAATACAAGGAGAAGCTGAAGCACAGAGGCAACAAGGAGGTGTCCAATATAAAGCAAAAATCATATTAGAGGACTCTAAAGTAGCTGGAGAACAAGTTCTAAGGGACACAGAAAATCACATGGAGTCTCTGAGTGAATGCTTGCTGAAGATGAAGGATAGATCTTCTCCAAGCCTGGGAGCCCAAAGGGATGGTGGTCACCTGGAACTGGGAAAGACGAGTGAACCCGAAATTGGTGCTCACTTGGAGGATGAGTCCAAAGGAGCTTTGAGGAACCTGGTTTATGGTGATAAGCTAAAGGCCTCCTTAGAAATCTTGGAAGGAGGAACAAATCAAAAATGTACTTTCTCATCTGAAGTGGAGAAAACCACGGAAGACCTTACAGAACACCTTAAAAGTCTGCAGACTGAACAGGCATCCTTGCAGTCCGAAAATGCACAGCTGCAAAGTGAGAATGAGACCCTACAGAAGAACTTTAAAGTCATGATGGAACGCTGTCAAGAAAATATGATGAAACTGCACAGGAAATTAAGAGTGGAGGAAAACTGCCGTGTGGAGCAAAAGGAGAAACTTTCCAAAGTCGAAGAAAAGATGAGCCATACAATAAAAGAGCTGGAGACCTACAGAAAGAGAGCCCAATATCTTGAAGAACAATTGCAGAGTACCATTCGTTCCTGTCTGGGGAAGATTACTTCCTCCGAGAAAGAAGCAGATGCTAGTGAGTTGGCAGCTCGGATTGCTGAAAGAAACCTCAGTTATTTCAGGAAACAAAATGCACGCAACAGACAGAAATTAACTGAGAAGGAGCTTAGATTTGAACTTGTAGAAAAAGATCCCTATGATGCACTGGATGTTTCCAACTCAGCAATGGGCAGAAAGCCTTCTCCAAATGGGCCCTCACCAATAGGTCACCCTTCATCTGAAAGGAGACCTCCTCATTTTGAAAAGAGTGGTCCACTCACACTCTCACCTTTCACTCCAGTGGGAGGAGGAAGAGGGTCAAGGGGCCCTGGAGAATCCTCTGGACCATGCGACTAGCAGTAAAGGAAGAGAAGCCAGCTGTCATAAGTTCACTGATTTTCAGAGAGCACCTTCTCAGACTGGGCCCCTCTCTCCTCCAGGGGAACAGGCCAGCAGGCTGATGATCCCTCCGCCAGGCCAACCATATTCTTCTGATGCACGTCTTCCTCTACAAAGGCAAGATAGGTTTTACTCAAATTGTGGTAGAGCATCGGGACCAGCAGAACACAGAATTCCTAATATGCCTCCTTTGGACTCTGATGTGCCTGATTCACCTCTCCATGCTGAAAACCAAGCAACTGGCTCTGGCTCTGTGTTGGCACCTTTCCCTCCAGTCAGAGGTGCCTTGTTTCCAGTTGACCCAAGGAGTCAGTTCATGAGAAGAGGACCTTTTTTTTCCTCCACCTCTCCCAGGAAACTTGTCTGGGAACCTGGAGATTATTTTCCACCTGACCCGCCACCCACTCCATTTCCAATGCGAAGTGTCTATGCAGGGAGGGGGTTTTCCTCACAAAATCTTCCCCCAAGAGCTGGAATTCAGCCCTCTTCGCCCCCATTCTGAAAGTACAAGTGAGTTGCCTGAAGGGTTCCTTCCACCTGCAAATGAGCCTGTTACTCAACATCCAGAACCAAACAAGAAACCTCATGCTGTTGCTCTCTCTTCAAATGTAATTTGACTTATCTCTCATTTTTAGTTTTTAAGTAACTGCTTTTAGTTCAGTAATTGACTATACTTTGGCTCCAATTGAAGCTCAATGAAACAATAATTCTTAAGATAGTATTTTGTAAATAAAGATGGTTTACGTAAGAATCTTATGAGTAAATTATTCCTATTTTATGTTATTCCAGAGAACGGCATTTAATCTGATGAAGCCACTCTTACATAAACAAGAATGGGAGTTCTAGGTCCTTGTAATCTAGCTGGTGGAAATATCTTTTAAACTCCAAACAAAGAAGTGTATTTAGTATGACTGTAGCAATTGTAAAGTGACTTTAGGCTTAATGAAAAAGTGTCACTGATTTAGAGACTGGTTGGGCATTTCAGCTAGTTTTTCCATATCAGAATAACTAGAGCCTGGGAGGACTAAAGGAGAGAACACAACTAAACATGTCAAGGAAACAGGAGATCTCAACTACAAAGAAAAATGAAGACCTCTTTTTTTTATTGGTTGCTTAAAACCTTACATAGCTCTTGAGATACCATATTTCCTACATTAGATTCAAGTGAGTTATGAACTCCCATTTTGACCCCATATACAGATTGCACAATCACATTGTTTACACATCCACGTTTTTACAAAATGCCATGTTAGTAACTGTTGTATTCTGCTACCTTTTCTAGCCTCTACTATCCCCCCTCTCCTGCCCTCCCATCTTCTCTCTCTATCCCGTCTGCTGTAATTTAACGTTTGGGAATTGGAAACCACACTTTAAACTCACTCTCCTCCCCTTTTTCCCTTCTGTCAAATTTCTCATCATCTTCTTCTATTTCTCCTCCTCCTCCTCCTCTTCCTCCTCCTCCTTATACCTTTAATTCATTCATCATACACTCATGCATTGGTTCATTCATTCCTTTCACGTATGGTGTTGGGGATCCAACTCAGGACCTTTGAAAGTGTGAAGCCAGCACTCTAGTGCTGAGCCAAAACCCCAGCACCTGTCTTTTTGATTTTATGACTGTTTATATGAAATTCAGAGTCGCATTCTGCTATGGTTCACTGATATGTGGATTGACCTAGTCCTTGTTTTCTGGTAGACTTTTGGAAAATATACATGAATTATTAGGAGGTTGAAATGAAGAAACAAAGAGGAAATTCCCCAATTTCTTATTCTTAGATTCCATACTCTGACTCTGCCTACCTACTGTAAAAACTTTTAAACTCTTACTCCCCATTTCTATATCATTGATAACAAGTGAACGTTCACTGCCCTACAACAAACCAGAGAACTCACATTGAACCATGTTTCCCCAGTAGAGACCAAGACACAATACTTATTAAAAAAATACCCTAGTTATGAATCAGTAGGTAAAGCTTTATTTGAGTGTTAAATGTGCTCTAATTATGTGTTTGTGTGTGTGTTGATGTGTGTGGTGTGTGGGTGTGTGTGCTTGTGTGTAAAACAAGCACTGAGGTGTAAAATAAATGCAGGATTGCAACGGCCTTCTTAAAAATAAGAAGCAACTTTATCACATTTGAAGCCCAGTGAAGAATCTGCCTGATACTTAACCTACAATTAATTGAAATGTGAAAACTTCAGGCCTAGAAAAACAAAGCCAACATACATACTGAATCTAATCAGTCTGTCTCACCTGTTTTCTAATCACTCCTTTAAATAAAGCTAAATTGCCAGCATAAAACATCAGTTGTTCTAAACGAATGGACGGATGTCCCCCGTCATGGGCTGTGTAAAATACATGGAGGATCCGGCACTGCTTGTTATCTAGAATGACTTCTGCCTGAACTACTATTGGAGAATGGTTGCTGATATACTGCGGTTCTTATACCAGTAAACTGGAATGAAGGTAATTTCAGGCTGCAAAGGAATCAATTGATTTTACTAACTGGTTTTTGGAAAACACTGCCATGAAAAATTATCAATATGTTCATAAAGGCATCTACATGTCTCTTCACAAGGGTTTTACTCAATGGGGGAGGTGGTGAGGTCTGGATATAACTGAACTGTCCATCAGTAGGTAGAACAATACAATGGGAATCAGAGTGCACATTCCGGTTTGAACTCAATCTAGGTAACGTGGATTCATCTCTGTGTAATAGGCCTGCTTCTGGAAAACACAATGTAGAGCTCCAAAAGCAGAACGATTCTTTCAGAATACCATGTTATGTTTGTAAATAGATAGAGAGATAGATATACAGGAATCAAAAATCTGAAAACGGTCCGGAAGTGTACATTTCAATAACTTACAATGTCAGTAGTGGGGGATTAATAGCAGATCAAGAAGACTGTGTCTGCATGCAAAATGGTTCAATTTTTGAAAGAGTTTTTTAAATGAAAATGGACAAAAAATTGAAAGGGTTACAGTAGGTGTTGAGGAGTGACTAGGCCAAAGGAGCACAGAGGTGAGAAAGAATTAAGTAGAGTTCAATAGAACCAGGTATAATTTCTGTACACATGACACCATGAACAGGAGCAAAGGGGACACTTAAAGAAATCATAGGACTAAGGAGAGATCAGGATTAGGAGGGTTTGTACTAGTCTAGAAATGCTGACCTGAAAACCAATTAAGTTTTCCACTCCTTCTTTGGAGGAACATTAGCTGTGCCGTGCTTTTCAAAAATGACTTGTCATAACTGATTTATGCCCATGTTAGCAACTCTTCTGAAATTACTTTGAAAGTAGACTAATGTGAGAGTTTCTCTTTAGAGATAATTCAAGTTACTTGCATAGGAAGTGGCAGCAAGTCTGGGGATGTTGTAGCTCAGTGGCAGTGACCTTGCCTAGCTTGGGGCTGGCCTGCCATGGACTTTCACCCCAAACACTTGCAAGAAAAGAAAAGGGAGGGAAGGGAGAGAGAAAGTTGGAAGGGAGGAAGGCAAAGTTGGAGGGATGCAGGGAGGTAGAAAAGAAGGAAGAAGAAAAGGGGAAAACCCAGGAAGGGAGGAAGGAAGCAAGGAAGGTAGGAAATAGGGAGAGCACAAGGGCAGGGAAAGGACTGAGTCACTCAAACAAAAGGCAAGGGACACAAAGACCAATAGAGGCCATAAAAGCTGTTTGAACCAGTTTAGTCAGCTTTAGAATTTGAGTGACATCAAACTGAATGTTATTATGACTGGATGGAATCTTCCTACTAACCCCGCCTTGGCCTGGCCTAAACCAAATCAAGGGGTGGGTGGCATGGAGAGGAATTCTCTCTGGCTGGAGTGGGAGGGACCGAAACCTGTGGCACATGAGGATGCACTGGGTAGGGAAGCGGACAAGACTCCCCTGATGGGCAGTTGAGCACAACAAGGCTCCTGGGAGCCTTTGATCATGGCTCCCACCGCCATACGCCCACCACCCACCATACGCTCAGCCCCTGAAGGGGATCACAGTGGTCTGCTCCGTTGCCTGGTGCAGGTTGGAGTTCCTGACCAAACACCTGAGTGTCCACAGCCTGTGTTGGCCTGCCTGGGCAGGCTGTGGTTGTGGTGGCAAGAGCCAAAGCTGTCTTGGCGTGATGGAGGAGCCAAGGGCTGCCTCTCAGCCATCCTAGTGGGTGGTTCTGGAAGAAGCACCCAGGGTTGTGGCAGCATTGTCCGAAGACATGAAGCCAGGCCATCTTCCTTATGGCTTTCCTTGGGAGTTGGTGATGTGTACAGCTCTTGGATTTTTTGCTGTTCTCTCACTTTTCTGGAGAGGTTTTCAGTCGGTTCGTAGCAGGCTTTACGTGGGAAGAGAAAAAAGGCTGGCTCTAAATCTTGCTGGACTTATTGAGGCAAAATGTGGACTTCTTGAAAAAGTGAGCCTTGTTGAAAAAGAACATGAAGGCTTAGAATCATCTTTAAAGGATTGCAGGTTTGAGAAGGGTTCAAGAGAAGCACAACAGCTGGAGGCAACCGACGAAAAGCTGCATAGGCCCGAATCCAGCCATGGCGTTGAAATGCTCTTTCTAGAAGAAGAGCTCAAAGCACAGAAGGCTCAACATGGTCAACAGGATGAAACGATGGCGCATCTATCAAGAAGGATACAGTCCCTCCAAGGTGAATCTGAATCCCTCAGATCACAAATAGCTGAAGCTAAAACAAACTGGAGACTCTTTCAAGTGAATGAGGAAGAACTGAAGCTGGCAATCAAAGAGGTTTTGAATGAAGGATCCCTACTTCCGCCAACGCAGAGACCAACAATACAAGGAGAAGCTGAAGCACAGAGGCAACAAGGAGGTGTCCAATATAAAGCAAAAATCATATTAGAGGACTCTAAAGTAGCTGGAGAACAAGTTCTAAGGGACACGGAAAATCACATGGAGTCTCTGAGTGAATGCTTGCTGAAGATGAAGGATAGATCTTCTCCAAGCCTGGGAGCCCAAAGGGATGGTGGTCACCTGGAACTGGGAAAGACGAGTGAACCCGAAATTGGTGCTCACTTGGAGGATGAGTCCAAAGGAGCTTTGAGGAACCTGGTTTATGGTGATAAGCTAAAGGCCTCCTTAGAAATCTTGGAAGGAGGAACAAATCAAAAATGTACTTTCTCATCTGAAGTGGAGAAAACCACGGAAGACCTTACAGAACACCTTAAAAGTCTGCAGACTGAACAGGCATCCTTGCAGTCCGAAAATGCACAGCTGCAAAGTGAGAATGAGACCCTACAGAAGAACTTTAAAGTCATGATGGAACGCTGTCAAGAAAATATGATGAAACTGCACAGGAAATTAAGAGTGGAGGAAAACTGCCGTGTGGAGCAAAAGGAGAAACTTTCCAAAGTCAAAGAAAAGATGAGCCATACAATAAAAGAGCTGGAGACCTACAGAAAGAGAGCCCAATATCTTGAAGAACAATTGCAGAGTACCATTCGTTCCTGTCTGGGGAAGATTACTTCCTCCGAGAAAGAAGCAGATGCTAGTGAGTTGGCAGCTCGGATTGCTGAAAGAAACCTCAGTTATTTCAGGAAACAAAATGCACGCAACAGACAGAAATTAACTGAGAAGGAGCTTAGATTTGAACTTGTAGAAAAAGATCCCTATGATGCACTGGATGTTTCCAACTCAGCAATGGGCAGAAAGCCTTCTCCAAATGGGCCCTCACCAATAGGTCACCCTTCATCTGAAAGGAGACCTCCTCATTTTGAAAAGAGTGGTCCACTCACACTCTCACCTTTCACTCCAGTGGGAGGAGGAAGAGGGTCAAGGGGCCCTGGAGAATCCTCTGGACCATGCGACTAGCAGTAAAGGAAGAGAAGCCAGCTGTCATAAGTTCACTGATTTTCAGAGAGCACCTTCTCAGACTGGGCCCCTCTCTCCTCCAGGGGAACAGGCCAGCAGGCTGATGATCCCTCCGCCAGGCCAACCATATTCTTCTGATGCACGTCTTCCTCTACAAAGGCAAGATAGGTTTTACTCAAATTGTGGTAGAGCATCGGGACCAGCAGAACACAGAATTCCTAATATGCCTCCTTTGGACTCTGATGTGCCTGATTCACCTCTCCATGCTGAAAACCAAGCAACTGGCTCTGGCTCTGTGTTGGCACCTTTCCCTCCAGTCAGAGGTGCCTTGTTTCCAGTTGACCCAAGGAGTCAGTTCATGAGAAGAGGACCTTTTTTTTCCTCCACCTCTCCCAGGAAACTTGTCTGGGAACCTGGAGATTATTTTCCACCTGACCCGCCACCCACTCCATGTCCAATGCGAAGTGTCTATGCAGGGAGGGGGTTTTCCTCACAAAATCTTCCCCCAAGAGCTGGAATTCAGCCCTCTTCGCCCCCATTCTGAAAGTACAAGTGAGTTGCCTGAAGGGTTCCTTCCACCTGCAAATGAGCCTGTTACTCAACATCCAGAACCAAACAAGAAACCTCATGCTGTTGCTCTCTCTTCAAATGTAATTTGACTTATCTCTCATTTTTAGTTTTTAAGTAACTGCTTTTAGTTCAGTAATTGACTATACTTTGGCTCCAATTGAAGCTCAATGAAACAATAATTCTTAAGATAGTATTTTGTAAATAAAGCTGGTTTACGTAAGAATCTTATGAGTAAATTATTCCTATTTTATGTTATTCCAGAGAACGGCATTTAATCTGATGAAGCCACTCTTACATAAACAAGAATGGGAGTTCTAGGTCCTTGTAATCTAGCTGGTGGAAATATCTTTTAAACTCCAAACAAAGAAGTGTATTTAGTATGACTGTAGCAATTGTAAAGTGACTTTAGGCTTAATGAAAAAGTGTCACTGATTTAGAGACTGGTTGGGCATTTCAGCTAGTTTTTCCATATCAGAATAACTAGAGCATGGAAGGACTAAAGGAGAGAACACAACTAAACATGTCAAGGAAACAGGAGTTCTCAACTACAAAGAAAAATGAAGACCTCTTTTTTATATTGGTTGCTTAAAACCTTACATAGCTCTTGAGATACCATATTTCCTACATTAGATTCAAGTGAGTTATGAACTCCCATTTTGACCCCATATACAGATTGCACAATCACATTGTTTACACATCCACGTTTTTACAAAATGCCATGTTAGTAACTGTTGTATTCTGCTACCTTTTCTAGCCTCTACTATCCCCCCTCTCCTGCCCTCCCATCTTCTCTCTCTATCCCGTCTGCTGTAATTTAACGTTTGGGAATTGGAAACCACACTTTAAACTCACTCTCCTCCCCTTTTTCCCTTCTGTCAAATTTCTCATCATCTTCTTCTATTTCTCCTCCTCCTCCTCCTCTTCCTCCTCCTCCTTATACCTTTAATTCATTCATCATACACTCATGCATTGGTTCATTCATTCCTTTCACGTATGGTGTTGGGGATCCAACTCAGGACCTTTGAAAGTGTGAAGCCAGCACTCTAGTGCTGAGCCAAAACCCCAGCACCTGTCTTTTTGATTTTATGACTGTTTATATGAAATTCAGAGTCGCATTCTGCTATGGTTCACTGATATGTGGATTGACCTAGTCCTTGTTTTCTGGGAGACTTTTGGAAAATATACATGAATTATTAGGAGGTTGAAATGAAGAAACAAAGAGGAAATTCCCCAATTTCTTATTCTTAGATTCCATACTCTGACTCTGCTTACCTACTGTAAAAGCTTTTAAACTCTTACTCCCCATTTCTATATCATTGCCAACAAGTGAACGTTCACTGCCCTACAACAAACCAGAGAACTCACATTGAACCATGTTTCCCCAGTAGAGACCAAGACACAATACTTATTAAAAAAATACCCTAGTTATGAATCAGTAGGTAAAGCTTTATTTGAGTGTTAAATGTGCTCTAATTATGTGTTTGTGTGTGTGTTGATGTGTGTGGTGTGTGGGTGTGTGTGCTTGTGTGTAAAACAAGCACTGAGGTGTAAAATAAATGCAGGATTGCAACGGCCTTCTTAAAAATAAGAAGCAACTTTATCACATTTGAAGCCCAGTGAAGAATCTGCCTGATACTTAACCTACAATTAATTGAAATGTGAAAACTTCAGGCCTAGAAAAACAAAGCCAACATACATACTGAATCTAATCAGTCTGTCTCACCTGTTTTCTAATCACTCCTTTAAATAAACCTAAATTGCCAGCATAAAACATCAGTTGTTCTAAACGAATGGACGGATGTCCCCCGTCATGGGCTGTGTAAAATACATGGAGGATCCGGCACTGCTTGTTATCTAGAATGACTTCTGCCTGAACTACTATTGGAGAATGGTTGCTGATATACTGCGGTTCTTATACCAGTAAACTGGAATGAAGGTAATTTCAGGCTGCAAAGGAATCATGGAAAACACTGCCATGAAAAATTATCAGTATGTTCATAAAGGCATCTACATGTCTCTTCACAAGGGTTTTACTCAATGGGGGAGGTGGTGAGGTCTGGATATAACTGAACTGTCCATCAGTAGGTAGAACAATATAATGGGAATCAGAGTGCACATTCCGGTTTGAACTCAATCTAGGTAACGTGGATTCATCTCTGTGTAATAGGCCTGCTTCTGGAAAACACAATGTATAGCTCCAAAAGCAGAACGATTCTTTCAGAATACCATGTTATGTTTGTAAATAGATAGACAGATAGATATACAGGAATCAAAAATCTGAAAACGGTCCGGAAGTGTACACATCAATAACTTACAATGTCAGTAGTGGGGGATTAATAGCAGATCAAGAAGACTGTGTCTGCATGCGAAATGGTTCAATTTTTGAAAGAGTTTTTTAAATGAAAATGGACAAAAAATTGAAAGGGTTACAGTAAGTGTTGAGGAGTGACTTGGCCAAAGGAGCACAGAGGTGAGAAGAATTAAGTAGAGTTCAATAGAACCAGGTATAATTTCTGTACACATGACTCCATGAACAGGAGCAAAGGGACACTTAAAGAAATCATAGGACTAAGGAGAGATCAGGATTAGGAGGGTTTGTACTAGTCTAGAAATGCTGACCTGAAAACCAATTAAGTTTTCCACTCCTTCTTTGGAGGAACATTAGCTGTGCCGTGCTTTTCAAAAATGACTTGTCATAACTGATTTATGCCCATGTTAGCAACTCTTCTGAAATTACTTTGAAAGTAGACTAATGTGAGAGTTTCTCTTTAGAGATAATTCAAGTTACTTGCATAGGAAGTGGCAGCAGGTCTGGGGATGTTGTAGCTCAGTGGCAGTGAACTTGCCTAGCTTGGGGCTGGCCTGCCATGGACTTTCACCCCAAACACTTGCAAGAAAAGAAAAGGGAGGGAAGGGAGAGAGAAAGTTGGAAGGGAGGAAGGCAAAGTTGGAGGGATTCAGGGAGGTAGAAAAGAAGGAAGAAGAAAAGGGGAAAACCCAGGAAGGGAGGAAGGAAGCAAGGAAGGTAGAAAATAGGGAGAGCACAAGGGCAGGGAAAGGACTGAGTCACTCAAACAAAAGGCAAAGGACACAAAGACCAATAGAGGCCATAAAAGCTGTTTGAACAGTTTAGTCAGCTTTAGAATTTGAGTGACATCAAACTGAATGTTATTATGACTGGATGGAATCTTCCTACTAACCCCGCCTTGGCCTGGCCTAAACCAAATCAAGGGGTGGGTGGCATGGAGAGGAATTCTCTCTGGCTGGAGTGGGAGGGACCGAAACCTGTGGCACATGAGGATGCACTGGGTAGGGAAGCGGACAAGACTCCCCTGATGGGCAGTTGAGCACAACAAGGCTCCTGGGAGCCTTTGATCATGGCTCCCACCGCCATACGCCCACCACCCACCATACGCTCAGCCCCTGAAGGGGATCACAGTGGTCTGCTCCGTTGCCTGGTGCAGGTTGGAGTTCCTGACCAAACACCTGAGTGTCCACAGCCTGTGTTGGCCTGCCTGGGCAGGCTGTGGTTGTGGTGGCAAGAGCCAAAGCTGTCTTGGCGTGATGGAGGAGCCAAGGGCTGCCTCTCAGCCATCCTAGTGGGTGGTTCTGGAAGAAGCACCCAGGGTTGTGGCAGCATTGTCCGAAGACATGAAGCCAGGCCATCTTCCTTATGGCTTTCCTTGGGAGTTGGTGATGTGTACAGCTCTTGGATTTTTTGCTGTTCTCTCACTTTTCTGGAGAGGTTTTCAGTCGGTTCGTAGCAGGCTTTACGTGGGAAGAGAAAAAAGGCTGGCTCTAAATCTTGCTGGACTTATTGAGGCAAAATGTGGACTTCTTGAAAAAGTGAGCCTTGTTGAAAAAGAACATGAAGGCTTAGAATCATCTTTAAAGGATTGCAGGTTTGAGAAGGGTTCAAGAGAAGCACAACAGCTGGAGGCAACCGACGAAAAGCTGCATAGGCCCGAATCCAGCCATGGCGTTGAAATGCTCTTTCTAGAAGAAGAGCTCAAAGCACAGAAGGCTCAACATGGTCAACAGGATGAAACGATGGCGCATCTATCAAGAAGGATACAGTCCCTCCAAGGTGAATCTGAATCCCTCAGATCACAAATAGCTGAAGCTAAAACAAACTGGAGACTCTTTCAAGTGAATGAGGAAGAACTGAAGCTGGCAATCAAAGAGGTTTTGAATGAAGGATCCCTACTTCCGCCAACGCAGAGACCAACAATACAAGGAGAAGCTGAAGCACAGAGGCAACAAGGAGGTGTCCAATATAAAGCAAAAATCATATTAGAGGACTCTAAAGTAGCTGGAGAACAAGTTCTAAGGGACACAGAAAATCACATGGAGTCTCTGAGTGAATGCTTGCTGAAGATGAAGGATAGATCTTCTCCAAGCCTGGGAGCCCAAAGGGATGGTGGTCACCTGGAACTGGGAAAGACGAGTGAACCCGAAATTGGTGCTCACTTGGAGGATGAGTCCAAAGGAGCTTTGAGGAACCTGGTTTATGGTGATAAGCTAAAGGCCTCCTTAGAAATCTTGGAAGGAGGAACAAATCAAAAATGTACTTTCTCATCTGAAGTGGAGAAAACCACGGAAGACCTTACAGAACACCTTAAAAGTCTGCAGACTGAACAGGCATCCTTGCAGTCCGAAAATGCACAGCTGCAAAGTGAGAATGAGACCCTACAGAAGAACTTTAAAGTCATGATGGAACGCTGTCAAGAAAATATGATGAAACTGCACAGGAAATTAAGAGTGGAGGAAAACTGCCGTGTGGAGCAAAAGGAGAAACTTTCCAAAGTCGAAGAAAAGATGAGCCATACAATAAAAGAGCTGGAGACCTACAGAAAGAGAGCCCAATATCTTGAAGAACAATTGCAGAGTACCATTCGTTCCTGTCTGGGGAAGATTACTTCCTCCGAGAAAGAAGCAGATGCTAGTGAGTTGGCAGCTCGGATTGCTGAAAGAAACCTCAGTTATTTCAGGAAACAAAATGCACGCAACAGACAGAAATTAAGAGAGAAGGAGCTTAGATTTGAACTTGTAGAAAAAGATCCCTATGATGCACTGGATGTTTCCAACTCAGCAATGGGCAGAAAGCCTTCTCCAAATGGGCCCTCACCAATAGGTCACCCTTCATCTGAAAGGAGACCTCCTCATTTTGAAACGAGTGGTCCACTCACACTCTCACCTTTCACTCCAGTGGGAGGAGGAAGAGGGTCAAGGGGCCCTGGAGAATCCTCTGGACCATGCGACTAGCAGTAAAGGAAGAGAAGCCAGCTGTCATAAGTTCACTGATTTTCAGAGAGCACCTTCTCAGACTGGGCCCCTCTCTCCTCCAGGGGAACAGGCCAGCAGGCTGATGATCCCTCCGCCAGGCCAACCATATTCTTCTGATGCACGTCTTCCTCTACAAAGGCAAGATAGGTTTTACTCAAATTGTGGTAGAGCATCGGGACCAGCAGAACACAGAATTCCTAATATGCCTCCTTTGGACTCTGATGTGCCTGATTCACCTCTCCATGCTGAAAACCAAGCAACTGGCTCTGGCTCTGTGTTGGCACCTTTCCCTCCAGTCAGAGGTGCCTTGTTTCCAGTTGACCCAAGGAGTCAGTTCATGAGAAGAGGACCTTTTTTTTCCTCCACCTCTCCCAGGAAACTTGTCTGGGAACCTGGAGATTATTTTCCACCTGACCCGCCACCCACTCCATTTCCAATGCGAAGTGTCTATGCAGGGAGGGGGTTTTCCTCACAAAATCTTCCCCCAAGAGCTGGAATTCAGCCCGCTTCACCCCCATTCTGAAAGTACAAGTGAGTTGCCTGAAGGGTTCCTTCCACCTGCAAATGAGCCTGTTACTCAACATCCAGAACCAAACAAGAAACCTCATGCTGTTGCTCTCTCTTCAAATGTAATTTGACTTATCTCTCATTTTTAGTTTTTAAGTAACTGCTTTTAGTTCAGTAATTGACTATACTTTGGCTCCAATTGAAGCTCAATGAAACAATAATTCTTAAGATAGTATTTTGTAAATAAAGATGGTTTACGTAAGAATCTTATGAGTAAATTATTCCTATTTTATGTTATTCCAGAGAACGGCATTTAATCTGATGAAGCCACTCTTACATAAACAAGAATGGGAGTTCTAGGTCTTTGTAATCTAGCTGGTGGAAATATCTTTTAAACTCCAAACAAAGAAGTGTATTTAGTATGACTGTAGCAATTGTAAAGTGACTTTAGGCTTAATGAAAAAGTGTCACTGATTTAGAGACTGGTTGGGCATTTCAGCTAGTTTTTCCATATCAGAATAACTAGAGCCTGGGAGGACTAAAGGAGAGAACACAACTAAACATGTCAAGGAAACAGGAGATCTCAACTACAAAGAAAAATGAAGACCTCTTTTTTATATTGGTTGCTTAAAACCTTACATAGCTCTTGAGATACCATATTTCCTACATTAGATTCAAGTGAGTTATGAACTCCCATTTTCACCCCATATACAGATTGCACAATCACATTGTTTACACATCCACGTTTTTACAAAATGCCATGTTAGTAACTGTTGTATTCTGCTACCTTTTCTAGCCTCTACTATCCCCCCTCTCCTGCCCTCCCATCTTCTCTCTCTATCCCGTCTGCTGTAATTTAACGTTTGGGAATTGGAAACCACACTTTAAACTCACTCTCCTCCCCTTTTTCCCTTCTGTCAAATTTCTCATCATCTTCTTCTATTTCTCCTCCTCCTCCTCCTCTTCCTCCTCCTCCTTATACCTTTAATTCATTCATCATACACTCATGCATTGGTTCATTCATTCCTTTCACGCATGGTGTTGGGGATCCAACTCAGGACCTTTGAAAGTGTGAAGCCAGCACTCTAGTGCTGAGCCAAAACCCCAGCACCTGTCTTTTTGATTTTATGACTGTTTATATGAAATTCAGAGTCGCATTCTGCTATGGTTCACTGATATGTGGATTGACCTAGTCCTTGTTTTCTGGTAGACTTTTGGAAAATATACATGAATTATTAGGAGGTTGAAATGAAGAAACAAAGAGGAAATTCCCCAATTTCTTATTCTTAGATTCCATACTCTGACTCTGCCTACCTACTGTAAAAACTTTTAAACTCTTACTCCCCATTTCTATATCATTGCCAACAAGTGAACGTTCACTGCCCTACAACAAACCAGAGAACTCACATTGAACCATGTTTCCCCAGTAGAGACCAAGACACAATACTTATTAAAAAAATACCCTAGTTATGAATCAGTAGGTAAAGCTTTATTTGAGTGTTAAATGTGCTCTAATTATGTGTTTGTGTGTGTGTTGATGTGTGTGGTGTGTGGGTGTGTGTGCTTGTGTGTAAAACAAGCACTGAGGTGTAAAATAAATGCAGGATTGCAACTGCCTTCTTAAAAATAAGAAGCAACTTTATCACATTTGAAGCCCAGTGAAGAATCTGCCTGATACTTAACCTACAATTAATTGAAATGTGAAAACTTCAGGCCTAGAAAAACAAAGCCAACATACATACTGAATCTAATCAGTCTGTCTCACCTGTTTTCTAATCACTCCTTTAAATAAACCTAAATTGCCAGCATAAAACATCAGTTGTTCTAAACGAATGGACGGATGTCCCCCGTCATGGGCTGTGTAAAATACATGGAGGATCCGGCACTGCTTGTTATCTAGAATGACTTCTGCCTGAACTACTATTGGAGAATGGTTGCTGATATACTGCGGTTCTTATACCAGTAAACTGGAATGAAGGTAATTTCAGGCTGCAAAGGAATCATGGAAAACACTGCCATGAAAAATTATCAGTATGTTCATAAAGGCATCTACATGTCTCTTCACAAGGGTTTTACTCAATGGGGGAGGTGGTGAGGTCTGGATATAACTGAACTGTCCATCAGTAGGTAGAACAATATAATGGGAATCAGAGTGCACATTCCGGTTTGAACTCAATCTAGGTAACGTGGATTCATCTCTGTGTAATAGGCCTGCTTCTGGAAAACACAATGTATAGCTCCAAAAGCAGAACGATTCTTTCAGAATACCATGTTATGTTTGTAAATAGATAGACAGATAGATATACAGGAATCAAAAATCTGAAAACGGTCCGGAAGTGTACACATCAATAACTTACAATGTCAGTAGTGGGGGATTAATAGCAGATCAAGAAGACTGTGTCTGCATGCGAAATGGTTCAATTTTTGAAAGAGTTTTTTAAATGAAAATGGACAAAAAATTGAAAGGGTTACAGTAAGTGTTGAGGAGTGACTTGGCCAAAGGAGCACAGAGGTGAGAAGAATTAAGTAGAGTTCAATAGAACCAGGTATAATTTCTGTACACATGACTCCATGAACAGGAGCAAAGGGACACTTAAAGAAATCATAGGACTAAGGAGAGATCAGGATTAGGAGGGTTTGTACTAGTCTAGAAATGCTGACCTGAAAACCAATTAAGTTTTCCACTCCTTCTTTGGAGGAACATTAGCTGTGCCGTGCTTTTCAAAAATGACTTGTCATAACTGATTTATGCCCATGTTAGCAACTCTTCTGAAATTACTTTGAAAGTAGACTAATGTGAGAGTTTCTCTTTAGAGATAATTCAAGTTACTTGCATAGGAAGTGGCAGCAGGTCTGGGGATGTTGTAGCTCAGTGGCAGTGAACTTGCCTAGCTTGGGGCTGGCCTGCCATGGACTTTCACCCCAAACACTTGCAAGAAAAGAAAAGGGAGGGAAGGGAGAGAGAAAGTTGGAAGGGAGGAAGGCAAAGTTGGAGGGATTCAGGGAGGTAGAAAAGAAGGAAGAAGAAAAGGGGAAAACCCAGGAAGGGAGGAAGGAAGCAAGGAAGGTAGAAAATAGGGAGAGCACAAGGGCAGGGAAAGGACTGAGTCACTCAAACAAAAGGCAAAGGACACAAAGACCAATAGAGGCCATAAAAGCTGTTTGAACAGTTTAGTCAGCTTTAGAATTTGAGTGACATCAAACTGAATGTTATTATGACTGGATGGAATCTTCCTACTAACCCCGCCTTGGCCTGGCCTAAACCAAATCAAGGGGTGGGTGGCATGGAGAGGAATTCTCTCTGGCTGGAGTGGGAGGGACCGAAACCTGTGGCACATGAGGATGCACTGGGTAGGGAAGCGGACAAGACTCCCCTGATGGGCAGTTGAGCACAACAAGGCTCCTGGGAGCCTTTGATCATGGCTCCCACCGCCATACGCCCACCACCCACCATACGCTCAGCCCCTGAAGGGGATCACAGTGGTCTGCTCCGTTGCCTGGTGCAGGTTGGAGTTCCTGACCAAACACCTGAGTGTCCACAGCCTGTGTTGGCCTGCCTGGGCAGGCTGTGGTTGTGGTGGCAAGAGCCAAAGCTGTCTTGGCGTGATGGAGGAGCCAAGGGCTGCCTCTCAGCCATCCTAGTGGGTGGTTCTGGAAGAAGCACCCAGGGTTGTGGCAGCATTGTCCGAAGACATGAAGCCAGGCCATCTTCCTTATGGCTTTCCTTGGGAGTTGGTGATGTGTACAGCTCTTGGATTTTTTGCTGTTCTCTCACTTTTCTGGAGAGGTTTTCAGTCGGTTCGTAGCAGGCTTTACGTGGGAAGAGAAAAAAGGCTGGCTCTAAATCTTGCTGGACTTATTGAGGCAAAATGTGGACTTCTTGAAAAAGTGAGCCTTGTTGAAAAAGAACATGAAGGCTTAGAATCATCTTTAAAGGATTGCAGGTTTGAGAAGGGTTCAAGAGAAGCACAACAGCTGGAGGCAACCGACGAAAAGCTGCATAGGCCCGAATCCAGCCATGGCGTTGAAATGCTCTTTCTAGAAGAAGAGCTCAAAGCACAGAAGGCTCAACATGGTCAACAGGATGAAACGATGGCGCATCTATCAAGAAGGATACAGTCCCTCCAAGGTGAATCTGAATCCCTCAGATCACAAATAGCTGAAGCTAAAACAAACTGGAGACTCTTTCAAGTGAATGAGGAAGAACTGAAGCTGGCAATCAAAGAGGTTTTGAATGAAGGATCCCTACTTCCGCCAACGCAGAGACCAACAATACAAGGAGAAGCTGAAGCACAGAGGCAACAAGGAGGTGTCCAATATAAAGCAAAAATCATATTAGAGGACTCTAAAGTAGCTGGAGAACAAGTTCTAAGGGACACAGAAAATCACATGGAGTCTCTGAGTGAATGCTTGCTGAAGATGAAGGATAGATCTTCTCCAAGCCTGGGAGCCCAAAGGGATGGTGGTCACCTGGAACTGGGAAAGACGAGTGAACCCGAAATTGGTGCTCACTTGGAGGATGAGTCCAAAGGAGCTTTGAGGAACCTGGTTTATGGTGATAAGCTAAAGGCCTCCTTAGAAATCTTGGAAGGAGGAACAAATCAAAAATGTACTTTCTCATCTGAAGTGGAGAAAACCACGGAAGACCTTACAGAACACCTTAAAAGTCTGCAGACTGAACAGGCATCCTTGCAGTCCGAAAATGCACAGCTGCAAAGTGAGAATGAGACCCTACAGAAGAACTTTAAAGTCATGATGGAACGCTGTCAAGAAAATATGATGAAACTGCACAGGAAATTAAGAGTGGAGGAAAACTGCCGTGTGGAGCAAAAGGAGAAACTTTCCAAAGTCGAAGAAAAGATGAGCCATACAATAAAAGAGCTGGAGACCTACAGAAAGAGAGCCCAATATCTTGAAGAACAATTGCAGAGTACCATTCGTTCCTGTCTGGGGAAGATTACTTCCTCCGAGAAAGAAGCAGATGCTAGTGAGTTGGCAGCTCGGATTGCTGAAAGAAACCTCAGTTATTTCAGGAAACAAAATGCACGCAACAGACAGAAATTAACTGAGAAGGAGCTTAGATTTGAACTTGTAGAAAAAGATCCCTATGATGCACTGGATGTTTCCAACTCAGCAATGGGCAGAAAGCCTTCTCCAAATGGGCCCTCACCAATAGGTCACCCTTCATCTGAAAGGAGACCTCCTCATTTTGAAACGAGTGGTCCACTCACACTCTCACCTTTCACTCCAGTGGGAGGAGGAAGAGGGTCAAGGGGCCCTGGAGAATCCTCTGGACCATGCGACTAGCAGTAAAGGAAGAGAAGCCAGCTGTCATAAGTTCACTGATTTTCAGAGAGCACCTTCTCAGACTGGGCCCCTCTCTCCTCCAGGGGAACAGGCCAGCAGGCTGATGATCCCTCCGCCAGGCCAACCATATTCTTCTGATGCACGTCTTCCTCTACAAAGGCAAGATAGGTTTTACTCAAATTGTGGTAGAGCATCGGGACCAGCAGAACACAGAATTCCTAATATGCCTCCTTTGGACTCTGATGTGCCTGATTCACCTCTCCATGCTGAAAACCAAGCAACTGGCTCTGGCTCTGTGTTGGCACCTTTCCCTCCAGTCAGAGGTGCCTTGTTTCCAGTTGACCCAAGGAGTCAGTTCATGAGAAGAGGACCTTTTTTTTCCTCCACCTCTCCCAGGAAACTTGTCTGGGAACCTGGAGATTATTTTCCACCTGACCCGCCACCCACTCCATTTCCAATGCGAAGTGTCTATGCAGGGAGGGGGTTTTCCTCACAAAATCTTCCCCCAAGAGCTGGAATTCAGCCCTCTTCACCCCCATTCTGAAAGTACAAGTGAGTTGCCTGAAGGGTTCCTTCCACCTGCAAATGAGCCTGTTACTCAACATCCAGAACCAAACAAGAAACCTCATGCTGTTGCTCTCTCTTCAAATGTAATTTGACTTATCTCTCATTTTTAGTTTTTAAGTAACTGCTTTTAGTTCAGTAATTGACTATACTTTGGCTCCAATTGAAGCTCAATGAAACAATAATTCTTAAGATAGTATTTTGTAAATAAAGATGGTTTACGTAAGAATCTTATGAGTAAATTATTCCTATTTTATGTTATTCCAGAGAACGGCATTTAATCTGATGAAGCCACTCTTACATAAACAAGAATGGGAGTTCCAGGTCTTTGTAATCTAGCTGGTGGAAATATCTTTTAAACTCCAAACAAAGAAGTGTATTTAGTATGACTGTAGCAATTGTAAAGTGACTTTAGGCTTAATGAAAAAGTGTCACTGATTTAGAGACTGGTTGGGCATTTCAGCTAGTTTTTCCATATCAGAATAACTAGAGCCTGGGAGGACTAAAGGAGAGAACACAACTAAACATGTCAAGGAAACAGGAGATCTCAACTACAAAGAAAAATGAAGACCTCTTTTTTATATTGGTTGCTTAAAACCTTACATAGCTCTTGAGATACCATATTTCCTACATTAGATTCAAGTGAGTTATGAACTCCCATTTTGACCCCATATACAGATTGCACAATCACATTGTTTACACATCCACGTTTTTACAAAATGCCATGTTAGTAACTGTTGTATTCTGCTACCTTTTCTAGCCTCTACTATCCCCCCTCTCCTGCCCTCCCATCTTCTCTCTCTATCCCGTCTGCTGTAATTTAACGTTTGGGAATTGGAAACCACACTTTAAACTCACTCTCCTCCCCTTTTTCCCTTCTGTCAAATTTCTCATCATCTTCTTCTATTTCTCCTCCTCCTCCTCCTCTTCCTCCTCCTCCTTATACCTTTAATTCATTCATCATACACTCATGCATTGGTTCATTCATTCCTTTCACGTATGGTGTTGGGGATCCAACTCAGGACCTTTGAAAGTGTGAAGCCAGCACTCTAGTGCTGAGCCAAAACCCCAGCACCTGTCTTTTTGATTTTATGACTGTTTATATGAAATTCAGAGTCGCATTCTGCTATGGTTCACTGATATGTGGATTGACCTAGTCCTTGTTTTCTGGTAGACTTTTGGAAAATATACATGAATTATTAGGAGGTTGAAATGAAGAAACAAAGAGGAAATTCCCCAATTTCTTATTCTTAGATTCCATACTCTGACTCTGCCTACCTACTGTAAAAACTTTTAAACTCTTACTCCCCATTTCTATATCATTGCCAACAAGTGAACGTTCACTGCCCTACAACAAACCAGAGAACTCACATTGAACCATGTTTCCCCAGTAGAGACCAAGACACAATACTTATTAAAAAAATACCCTAGTTATGAATCAGTAGGTAAAGCTTTATTTGAGTGTTAAATGTGCTCTAATTATGTGTTTGTGTGTGTGTTGATGTGTGTGGTGTGTGGGTGTGTGTGCTTGTGTGTAAAACAAGCACTGAGGTGTAAAATAAATGCAGGATTGCAACGGCCTTCTTAAAAATAAGAAGCAACTTTATCACATTTGAAGCCCAGTGAAGAATCTGCCTGATACTTAACCTACAATTAATTGAAATGTGAAAACTTCAGGCCTAGAAAAACAAAGCCAACATACATACTGAATCTAATCAGTCTGTCTCACCTGTTTTCTAATCACTCCTTTAAATAAACCTAAATTGCCAGCATAAAACATCAGTTGTTCTAAACGAATGGACGGATGTCCCCCGTCATGGGCTGTGTAAAATACATGGAGGATCCGGCACTGCTTGTTATCTAGAATGACTTCTGCCTGAACTACTATTGGAGAATGGTTGCTGATATACTGCGGTTCTTATACCAGTAAACTGGAATGAAGGTAATTTCAGGCTGCAAAGGAATCATGGAAAACACTGCCATGAAATATTATCAATATGTTCATAAAGGCATCTACATGTCTCTTCACAAGGGTTTTACTCAATGGGGGAGGTGGTGAGGTCTGGATATAACTGAACTGTCCATCAGTAGGTAGAACAATATAATGGGAATCAGAGTGCACATTCCGGTTTGAACTCAATCTAGGTAACGTGGATTCATCTCTGTGTAATAGGCCTGCTTCTGGAAAACACAATGTAGAGCTCCAAAAGCAGAACGATTCTTTCAGAATACCATGTTATGTTTGTAAATAGATAGACAGATAGATATACAGGAATCAAAAATCTGAAAACGGTCCGGAAGTGTACATTTCAATAACTTACAATGTCAGTAGTGGGGGATTAATAGCAGATCAAGAAGACTGTGTCTGCATGCGAAATGGTTCAATTTTTGAAAGAGTTTTTTAAATGAAAATGGACAAAAAAATTTAAAGGGTTACAGTAAGTGTTGAGGAGTGACTTGGCCAAAGGAGCACAGAGGTGAGAAAGAATTAAGTAGAGTTCAATAGAACCAGGTATAATTTCTGTACACATGACTCCATGAACAGGAGCAAAGGGGACACTTAAAGAAATCATAGGACTAAGGAGAGATCAGGATTAGGAGGGTTTGTACTAGTCTAGAAATGCTGACCTGAAAACCAATTAAGTTTTCCACTCCTTCTTTGGAGGAACATTAGCTGTGCCGTGCTTTTCAAAAATGACTTGTCATAACTGATTTATGCCCATGTTAGCAACTCTTCTGAAATTACTTTGAAAGTAGACTAATGTGAGAGTTTCTCTTTAGAGATAATTCAAGTTACTTGCATAGGAAGTGGCAGCAGGTCTGGGGATGTTGTAGCTCAGTGGCAGTGACCTTGCCTAGCTTGGGGCTGGCCTGCCATGGACTTTCACCCCAAACACTTGCAAGAAAAGAAAAGGGAGGGAAGGGAGAGAGAAAGTTGGAAGGGAGGAAGGCAAAGTTGGAGGGATGCAGGGAGGTAGAAAAGAAGGAAGAAGAAAAGGGGAAAACCCAGGAAGGGAGGAAGGAAGCAAGGAAGGTAGGAAATAGGGAGAGCACAAGGGCAGGGAAAGGACTGAGTCACTCAAACAAAAGGCAAGGGACACAAAGACCAATAGAGGCCATAAAAGCTGTTTGAACCAGTTTAGTCAGCTTTAGAATTTGAGTGACATCAAACTGAATGTTATTATGACTGGATGGAATCTTCCTACTAACCCCGCCTTGGCCTGGCCTAAACCAAATCAAGGGGTGGGTGGCATGGAGAGGAATTCTCTCTGGCTGGAGTGGGAGGGACCGAAACCTGTGGCACATGAGGATGCACTGGGTAGGGAAGCGGACAAGACTCCCCTGATGGGCAGTTGAGCACAACAAGGCTCCTGGGAGCCTTTGATCATGGCTCCCACCGCCATACGCCCACCACCCACCATACGCTCAGCCCCTGAAGGGGATCACAGTGGTCTGCTCCGTTGCCTGGTGCAGGTTGGAGTTCCTGACCAAACACCTGAGTGTCCACAGCCTGTGTTGGCCTGCCTGGGCAGGCTGTGGTTGTGGTGGCAAGAGCCAAAGCTGTCTTGGCGTGATGGAGGAGCCAAGGGCTGCCTCTCAGCCATCCTAGTGGGTGGTTCTGGAAGAAGCACCCAGGGTTGTGGCAGCATTGTCCGAAGACATGAAGCCAGGCCATCTTCCTTATGGCTTTCCTTGGGAGTTGGTGATGTGTACAGCTCTTGGATTTTTTGCTGTTCTCTCACTTTTCTGGAGAGGTTTTCAGTCGGTTCGTAGCAGGCTTTACGTGGGAAGAGAAAAAAGGCTGGCTCTAAATCTTGCTGGACTTATTGAGGCAAAATGTGGACTTCTTGAAAAAGTGAGCCTTGTTGAAAAAGAACATGAAGGCTTAGAATCATCTTTAAAGGATTGCAGGTTTGAGAAGGGTTCAAGAGAAGCACAACAGCTGGAGGCAACCGACGAAAAGCTGCATAGGCCCGAATCCAGCCATGGCGTTGAAATGCTCTTTCTAGAAGAAGAGCTCAAAGCACAGAAGGCTCAACATGGTCAACAGGATGAAACGATGGCGCATCTATCAAGAAGGATACAGTCCCTCCAAGGTGAATCTGAATCCCTCAGATCACAAATAGCTGAAGCTAAAACAAACTGGAGACTCTTTCAAGTGAATGAGGAAGAACTGAAGCTGGCAATCAAAGAGGTTTTGAATGAAGGATCCCTACTTCCGCCAACGCAGAGACCAACAATACAAGGAGAAGCTGAAGCACAGAGGCAACAAGGAGGTGTCCAATATAAAGCAAAAATCATATTAGAGGACTCTAAAGTAGCTGGAGAACAAGTTCTAAGGGACACAGAAAATCACATGGAGTCTCTGAGTGAATGCTTGCTGAAGATGAAGGATAGATCTTCTCCAAGCCTGGGAGCCCAAAGGGATGGTGGTCACCTGGAACTGGGAAAGACGAGTGAACCCGAAATTGGTGCTCACTTGGAGGATGAGTCCAAAGGAGCTTTGAGGAACCTGGTTTATGGTGATAAGCTAAAGGCCTCCTTAGAAATCTTGGAAGGAGGAAGAAATCAAAAATGTACTTTCTCATCTGAAGTGGAGAAAACCACGGAAGACCTTACAGAACACCTTAAAAGTCTGCAGACTGAACAGGCATCCTTGCAGTCCGAAAATGCACAGCTGCAAAGTGAGAATGAGACCCTACGGCAGAACTTTAAAGTCATGATGGAACGCTGTCAAGAAAATATGATGAAACTGCACAGGAAATTAAGAGTGGAGGAAAACTGCCGTGTGGAGCAAAAGGAGAAACTTTCCAAAGTCGAAGAAAAGATGAGCCATACAATAAAAGAGCTGGAGACCTACAGAAAGAGAGCCCAATATCTTGAAGAACAATTGCAGAGTACCATTCGTTCCTGTCTGGGGAAGATTACTTCCTCCGAGAAAGAAGCAGATGCTAGTGAGTTGGCAGCTCGGATTGCTGAAAGAAACCTCAGTTATTTCAGGAAACAAAATGCACGCAACAGACAGAAATTAACTGAGAAGGAGCTTAGATTTGAACTTGTAGAAAAAGATCCCTATGATGCACTGGATGTTTCCAACTCAGCAATGGGCAGAAAGCCTTCTCCAAATGGGCCCTCACCAATAGGTCACCCTTCATCTGAAAGGAGACCTCCTCATTTTGAAAAGAGTGGTCCACTCACACTCTCACCTTTCACTCCAGTGGGAGGAGGAAGAGGGTCAAGGGGCCCTGGAGAATCCTCTGGACCATGCGACTAGCAGTAAAGGAAGAGAAGCCAGCTGTCATAAGTTCACTGATTTTCAGAGAGCACCTTCTCAGACTGGGCCCCTCTCTCCTCCAGGGGAACAGGCCAGCAGGCTGATGATCCCTCCGCCAGGCCAACCATATTCTTCTGATGCACGTCTTCCTCTACAAAGGCAAGATAGGTTTTACTCAAATTGTGGTAGAGCATCGGGACCAGCAGAACACAGAATTCCTAATATGCCTCCTTTGGACTCTGATGTGCCTGATTCACCTCTCCATGCTGAAAACCAAGCAACTGGCTCTGGCTCTGTGTTGGCACCTTTCCCTCCAGTCAGAGGTGCCTTGTTTCCAGTTGACCCAAGGAGTCAGTTCATGAGAAGAGGACCTTTTTTTTCCTCCACCTCTCCCAGGAAACTTGTCTGGGAACCTGGAGATTATTTTCCACCTGACCCGCCACCCACTCCATTTCCAATGCGAAGTGTCTATGCAGGGAGGGGGTTTTCCTCACAAAATCTTCCCCCAAGAGCTGGAATTCAGCCCTCTTCACCCCCATTCTGAAAGTACAAGTGAGTTGCCTGAAGGGTTCCTTCCACCTGCAAATGAGCCTGTTACTCAACATCCAGAACCAAACAAGAAACCTCATGCTGTTGCTCTCTCTTCAAATGTAATTTGACTTATCTCTCATTTTTAGTTTTTAAGTAACTGCTTTTAGTTCAGTAATTGACTATACTTTGGCTCCAATTGAAGCTCAATGAAACAATAATTCTTAAGATAGTATTTTGTAAATAAAGATGGTTTACGTAAGAATCTTATGAGTAAATTATTCCTATTTTATGTTATTCCAGAGAACGGCATTTAATCTGATGAAGCCACTCTTACATAAACAAGAATGGGAGTTCTAGGTCCTTGTAATCTAGCTGGTGGAAATATCTTTTAAACTCCAAACAAAGAAGTGTATTTAGTATGACTGTAGCAATTGTAAAGTGACTTTAGGCTTAATGAAAAAGTGTCACTGATTTAGAGACTGGTTGGGCATTTCAGCTAGTTTTTCCATATCAGAATAACTAGAGCCTGGGAGGACTAAAGGAGAGAACACAACTAAACATGTCAAGGAAACAGGAGATCTCAACTACAAAGAAAAATGAAGACCTCTTTTTTATATTGGTTGCTTAAAACCTTACATAGCACTTGAGATACCATATTTCCTACATTAGATTCAAGTGAGTTATGAACTCCCATTTTGACCCCATATACAGATTGCACAATCACATTGTTTACACATCCACGTTTTTACAAAATGCCATGTTAGTAACTGTTGTATTCTGCTACCTTTTCTAGCCTCTACTATCCCCCCTCTCCTGCCCTCCCATCTTCTCTCTCTATCCCGTCTGCTGTAATTTAACGTTTGGGAATTGGAAACCACACTTTAAACTCACTCTCCTCCCCTTTTTCCCTTCTGTCAAATTTCTCATCATCTTCTTCTATTTCTCCTCCTCCTCCTCCTCTTCCTCCTCCTCCTTATACCTTTAATTCATTCATCATACACTCATGCATTGGTTCATTCATTCCTTTCACGTATGGTGTTGGGGATCCAACTCAGGACCTTTGAAAGTGTGAAGCCAGCACTCTAGTGCTGAGCCAAAACCCCAGCACCTGTCTTTTTGATTTTATGACTGTTTATATGAAATTCAGAGTCGCATTCTGCTATGGTTCACTGATATGTGGATTGACCTAGTCCTTGTTTTCTGGGAGACTTTTGGAAAATATACATGAATTATTAGGAGGTTGAAATGAAGAAACAAAGAGGAAATTCCCCAATTTCTTATTCTTAGATTCCATACTCTGACTCTGCCTACCTACTGTAAAAACTTTTAAACTCTTACTCCCCATTTCTATATCATTGCCAACAAGTGAACGTTCACTGCCCTACAACAAACCAGAGAACTCACATTGAACCATGTTTCCCCAGTAGAGACCAAGACACAATACTTATTAAAAAAATACCCTAGTTATGAATCAGTAGGTAAAGCTTTATTTGAGTGTTAAATGTGCTCTAATTATGTGTTTGTGTGTGTGTTGATGTGTGTGGTGTGTGGGTGTGTGTGCTTGTGTGTAAAACAAGCACTGAGGTGTAAAATAAATGCAGGATTGCAACGGCCTTCTTAAAAATAAGAAGCAACTTTATCACATTTGAAGCCCAGTGAAGAATCTGCCTGATACTTAACCTACAATTAATTGAAATGTGAAAACTTCAGGCCTAGAAAAACAAAGCCAACATACATACTGAATCTAATCAGTCTGTCTCACCTGTTTTCTAATCACTCCTTTAAATAAACCTAAATTGCCAGCATAAAACATCAGTTGTTCTAAACGAATGGACGGATGTCCCCCGTCATGGGCTGTGTAAAATACATGGAGGATCCGGCACTGCTTGTTATCTAGAATGACTTCTGCCTGAACTACTATTGGAGAATGGTTGCTGATATACTGCGGTTCTTATACCAGTAAACTGGAATGAAGGTAATTTCAGGCTGCAAAGGAATCAATTGATTTTACTAACTGGTTTTTGGAAAACACTGCCATGAAAAATTATCAATATGTTCATAAAGGCATCTACATGTCTCTTCACAAGGGTTTTACTCAATGGGGGAGGTGGTGAGGTCTGGATATAACTGAACTGTCCATCAGTAGGTAGAACAATATAATGGGAATCAGAGTGCACATTCCGGTTTGAACTCAATCTAGGTAACGTGGATTCATCTCTGTGTAATAGGCCTGCTTCTGGAAAACACAATGTAGAGCTCCAAAAGCAGAACGATTCTTTCAGAATACCATGTTATGTTTGTAAATAGATAGACAGATAGATATACAGGAATCAAAAATCTGAAAACGGTCCGGAAGTGTACATTTCAATAACTTACAATGTCAGTAGTGGGGGATTAATAGCAGATCAAGAAGACTGTGTCTGCATGCGAAATGGTTCAATTTTTGAAAGAGTTTTTTAAATGAAAATGGACAAAAAAATTGAAAGGGTTACAGTAAGTGTTGAGGAGTGACTTGGCCAAAGGAGCACAGAGGTGAGAAAGAATTAAGTAGAGTTCAATAGAACCAGGTATAATTTCTGTACACATGACTCCATGAACAGGAGCAAAGGGGACACTTAAAGAAATCATAGGACTAAGGAGAGATCAGGATTAGGAGGGTTTGTACTAGTCTAGAAATGCTGACCTGAAAACCAATTAAGTTTTCCACTCCTTCTTTGGAGGAACATTAGCTGTGCTGTGCTTTTCAAAAATGACTTGTCATAACTGATTTATGCCCATGTTAGCAACTCTTCTGAAATTACTTTGAAAGTAGACTAATGTGAGAGTTTCTCTTTAGAGATAATTCAAGTTACTTGCATAGGAAGTGGCAGCAGGTCTGGGGATGTTGTAGCTCAGTGGCAGTGACCTTGCCTAGCTTGGGGCTGGCCTGCCATGGACTTTCACCCCAAACACTTGCAAGAAAAGAAAAGGGAGGGAAGGGAGAGAGAAAGTTGGAAGGGAGGAAGGCAAAGTTGGAGGGATGCAGGGAGGTAGAAAAGAAGGAAGAAGAAAAGGGGAAAACCCAGGAAGGGAGGAAGGAAGCAAGGAAGGTAGGAAATAGGGAGAGCACAAGGGCAGGGAAAGGACTGAGTCACTCAAACAAAAGGCAAGGGACACAAAGACCAATAGAGGCCATAAAAGCTTTTTGAACCAGTTTAGTCAGCTTTAGAATTTGAGTGACATCAAACTGAATGTTATTGTGACTGGATGGAATCTTCCTACTAACCCCGCCTTGGCCTGGCCTAAACCAAATCAAGGGGTGGGTGGCATGGAGAGGAATTCTCTCTGGCTGGAGTGGGAGGGACCGAAACCTGTGGCACATGAGGATGCACTGGGTAGGGAAGCGGACAAGACCCCCCTGATGGGCAGTTGAGCACAACAAGGCTCCTGGGAGCCTTTGATCATGGCTCCCACCGCCATACGCCCACCACCCACCATACGCTCAGCCCCTGAAGGGGATCACAGTGGTCTGCTCCCTTGCCTGGTGCAGGTTGGAGTTCCTGACCAAACACCTGAGTGTCCACAGCCTGTGTTGGCCTGCCTGGGCAGGCTGTGGTTGTGGTGGCAAGAGCCAAAGCTGTCTTGGCGTGATGGAGGAGCCAAGGGCTGCCTCTCAGCCATCCTAGTGGGTGGTTCTGGAAGAAGCACCCAGGGTTGTGGCAGCATTGTCCGAAGACATGAAGCCAGGCCATCTTCCTTATGGCTTTCCTTGGGAGTTGGTGATGTGTACAGCTCTTGGATTTTTTGCTGTTCTCTCACTTTTCTGGAGAGGTTTTCAGTCGGTTCGTAGCAGGCTTTACGTGGGAAGAGAAAAAAGGCTGGCTCTAAATCTTGCTGGACTTATTGAGGCAAAATGTGGACTTCTTGAAAAAGTGAGCCTTGTTGAAAAAGAACATGAAGGCTTAGAATCATCTTTAAAGGATTGCAGGTTTGAGAAGGGTTCAAGAGAAGCACAACAGCTGGAGGCAACCGACGAAAAGCTGCATAGGCCCGAATCCAGCCATGGCGTTGAAATGCTCTTTCTAGAAGAAGAGCTCAAAGCACAGAAGGCTCAACATGGTCAACAGGATGAAACGATGGCGCATCTATCAAGAAGGATACAGTCCCTCCAAGGTGAATCTGAATCCCTCAGATCACAAATAGCTGAAGCTAAAACAAACTGGAGACTCTTTCAAGTGAATGAGGAAGAACTGAAGCTGGCAATCAAAGAGGTTTTGAATGAAGGATCCCTACTTCCGCCAACGCAGAGACCAACAATACAAGGAGAAGCTGAAGCACAGAGGCAACAAGGAGGTGTCCAATATAAAGCAAAAATCATATTAGAGGACTCTAAAGTAGCTGGAGAACAAGTTCTAAGGGACACAGAAAATCACATGGAGTCTCTGAGTGAATGCTTGCTGAAGATGAAGGATAGATCTTCTCCAAGCCTGGGAGCCCAAAGGGATGGTGGTCACCTGGAACTGGGAAAGACGAGTGAACCCGAAATTGGTGCTCACTTGGAGGATGAGTCCAAAGGAGCTTTGAGGAACCTGGTTTATGGTGATAAGCTAAAGGCCTCCTTAGAAATCTTGGAAGGAGGAAGAAATCAAAAATGTACTTTCTCATCTGAAGTGGAGAAAACCACGGAAGACCTTACAGAACACCTTAAAAGTCTGCAGACTGAACAGGCATCCTTGCAGTCCGAAAATGCACAGCTGCAAAGTGAGAATGAGACCCTACGGCAGAACTTTAAAGTCATGATGGAACGCTGTCAAGAAAATATGATGAAACTGCACAGGATATTAAGAGTGGAGGAAAACTGCCGTGTGGAGCAAAAGGAGAAACTTTCCAAAGTCGAAGAAAAGATGAGCCATACAATAAAAGAGCTGGAGACCTACAGAAAGAGAGCCCAATATCTTGAAGAACAATTGCAGAGTACCATTCGTTCCTGTCTGGGGAAGATTACTTCCTCCGAGAAAGAAGCAGATGCTAGTGAGTTGGCAGCTCGGATTGCTGAAAGAAACCTCAGTTATTTCAGGAAACAAAATGCACGCAACAGACAGAAATTAACTGAGAAGGAGCTTAGATTTGAACTTGTAGAAAAAGATCCCTATGATGCACTGGATGTTTCCAACTCAGCAATGGGCAGAAAGCCTTCTCCAAATGGGCCCTCACCAATAGGTCACCCTTCATCTGAAAGGAGACCTCCTCATTTTGAAAAGAGTGGTCCACTCACACTCTCACCTTTCACTCCAGTGGGAGGAGGAAGAGGGTCAAGGGGCCCTGGAGAATCCTCTGGACCATGCGACTAGCAGTAAAGGAAGAGAAGCCAGCTGTCATAAGTTCACTGATTTTCAGAGAGCACCTTCTCAGACTGGGCCCCTCTCTCCTCCAGGGGAACAGGCCAGCAGGCTGATGATCCCTCCGCCAGGCCAACCATATTCTTCTGATGCACGTCTTCCTCTACAAAGGCAAGATAGGTTTTACTCAAATTGTGGTAGAGCATCGGGACCAGCAGAACACAGAATTCCTAATATGCCTCCTTTGGACTCTGATGTGCCTGATTCACCTCTCCATGCTGAAAACCAAGCAACTGGCTCTGGCTCTGTGTTGGCACCTTTCCCTCCAGTCAGAGGTGCCTTGTTTCCAGTTGACCCAAGGAGTCAGTTCATGAGAAGAGGACCTTTTTTTTCCTCCACCTCTCCCAGGAAACTTGTCTGGGAACCTGGAGATTATTTTCCACCTGACCCGCCACCCACTCCATTTCCAATGCGAAGTGTCTATGCAGGGAGGGGGTTTTCCTCACAAAATCTTCCCCCAAGAGCTGGAATTCAGCCCTCTTCACCCCCATTCTGAAAGTACAAGTGAGTTGCCTGAAGGGTTCCTTCCACCTACAAATGAGCCTGTTACTCAACATCCAGAACCAAACAAGAAACCTCATGCTGTTGCTCTCTCTTCAAATGTAATTTGACTTATCTCTCATTTTTAGTTTTTAAGTAACTGCTTTTAGTTCAGTAATTGACTATACTTTGGCTCCAATTGAAGCTCAATGAAACAATAATTCTTAAGATAGTATTTTGTAAATAAAGATGGTATACGTAAGAATCTTATGAGTAAATTATTCCTATTTTATGTTATTCCAGAGAACGGCATTTAATCTGATGAAGCCACTCTTACATAAACAAGAATGGGAGTTCTAGGTCCTTGTAATCTAGCTGGTGGAAATATCTTTTAAACTCCAAACAAAGAAGTGTATTTAGTATGACTGTAGCAATTGTAAAGTGACTTTAGGCTTAATGAAAAAGTGTCACTGATTTAGAGACTGGTTGGGCATTTCAGCTAGTTTTTCCATATCAGAATAACTAGAGCCTGGGAGGACTAAAGGAGAGAACACAACTAAACATGTCAAGGAAACAGGAGATCTCAACTACAAAGAAAAATGAAGACCTCTTTTTTATATTGGTTGCTTAAAACCTTACATGGCTCTTGAGATACCATATTTCCTACATTAGATTCAAGTGAGTTATGAACTCCCATTTTGACCCCATATACAGATTGCACAATCACATTGTTTACACATCCACGTTTTTACAAAATGCCATGTTAGTAACTGTTGTATTCTGCTACCTTTTCTAGACTCTACTATCCCCCCTCTCCTGCCCTCCCATCTTCTCTCTCTATCCCGTCTGCTGTAATTTAACGTTTGGGAATTGGAAACCACACTTTAAACTCACTCTCCTCCCCTTTTTCCCTTCTGTCAAATTTCTCATCATCTTCTTCTATTTCTCCTCCTCCTCCTCCTCTTCCTCCTCCTCCTTATACCTTTAATTCATTCATCATACACTCATGCATTGGTTCATTCATTCCTTTCAAGTATGGTATTGGGGATCCAACTCAGGACCTTTGAAAGTGTGAAGCCAGCACTCTAGTGCTGAGCCAAACCCCAGCACCTGTCTTTTTGATTTTATGACTGTTTATATGAAATTCAGAGTCGCATTCTGCTATGGTTCACTGATATGTGGATTGACCTAGTCCTTGTTTTCTGGGTGACTTTTGGAAAATATACATGAATTATTAGGAGGTTGAAATGAAGAAACAAAGAGGAAATTCCCCAATTTCTTATTCTTAGATTCCATACTCTGACTCTGCCTACCTACTGTAAAAACTTTTAAACTCTTACTCCCCATTTCTATATCATTGCCAACAAGTGAACGTTCACTGCCCTACAACAAACCAGAGAACTCACATTGAACCATGTTTCCCCAGTAGAGACCAAGACACAATACTTATTAAAAAAATACCCTAGTTATGAATCAGTAGGTAAAGCTTTATTTGAGTGTTAAATGTGCTCTAATTATGTGTTTGTGTGTGTTGATGTGTGTGGTGTGTGGGTGTGTGTGCTTGTGTGTAAAACAAGCACTGAGGTGTAAAATAAATGCAGGATTGCAACGGCCTTCTTAAAAATAAGAAGCAACTTTATCACATTTGAAGCCCAGTGAAGAATCTGCCTGATACTTTACCTACAATTAATTGAAATGTGAAAACTTCAGGCCTAGAAAAACAAAGCCAACATACATACTGAATCTAATCAGTCTGTCTCACCTGTTTTCTAATCACTCCTTTAAATAAACCTAAATTGCCAGCATAAAACATCAGTTGTTCTAAACGAATGGACGGATGTCCCCCGTCATGGGCTGTGTAAAATACATGGAGGATCCGGCACTGCTTGTTATCTAGAATGACTTCTGCCTGAACTACTATTGGAGAATGGTTGCTGATATACTGCGGTTCTTATACCAGTAAACTGGAATGAAGGTAATTTCAGGCTGCAAAGGAATCAATTGATTTTACTAACTGGTTTTTGGAAAACACTGCCATGAAAAATTATCAATATGTTCACAAAGGCATCTACATGTCTCTTCACAAGGGTTTTACTCAATGGGGGAGGTGGTGAGGTCTGGATATAACTGAACTGTCCATCAGTAGGTAGAACAATATAATGGGAATCAGAGTGCACATTCCGGTTTGAACTCAATCTAGGTAACGTGGATTCATCTCTGTGTAATAGGCCTGCTTCTGGAAAACACAATGTAGAGCTCCAAAAGCAGAACGATTCTTTCAGAATACCATGTTATGTTTGTAAATAGATAGACAGATAGATATACAGGAATCAAAAATCTGAAAACGGTCCGGAAGTGTACATTTCAATAACTTACAATGTCAGTAGTGGGGGATTAATAGCAGATCAAGAAGACTGTGTCTGCATGCGAAATGGTTCAATTTTTGAAAGAGTTTTTTAAATGAAAATGGACAAAAAATTGAAAGGGTTACAGTAAGTGTTGAGGAGTGACTTGGCCAAAGGAGCACAGAGGTGAGAAAGAATTAAGTAGAGTTCAATAGAACCAGGTATAATTTCTGTACACATGACTCCATGAACAGGAGCAAAGGGGACACTTAAAGAAATCATAGGACTAAGGAGAGATCAGGATTAGGAGGGTTTGTACTAGTCTAGAAATGCTGACCTGAAAACCAATTAAGTTTTCCACTCCTTCTTTGGAGGAACATTAGCTGTGCCGTGCTTTTCAAAAATGACTTGTCATAACTGATTTATGCCCATGTTAGCAACTCTTCTGAAATTACTTTGAAAGTAGACTAATGTGAGAGTTTCTCTTTAGAGATAATTCAAGTTACTTGCATAGGAAGTGGCAGCAGGTCTGGGGATGTTGTAGCTCAGTGGCAGTGACCTTGCCTAGCTTGGGGCTGGCCTGCCATGGACTTTCACCCCAAACACTTGCAAGAAAAGAAAAGGGAGGGAAGGGAGAGAGAAAGTTGGAAGGGAGGAAGGCAAAGTTGGAGGGATGCAGGGAGGTAGAAAAGAAGGAAGAAGAAAAGGGGAAAACCCAGGAAGGGAGGAAGGAAGCAAGGAAGGTAGGAAATAGGGAGAGCACAAGGGCAGGGAAAGGACTGAGTCACTCAAACAAAAGGCAAGGGACACAAAGACCAATAGAGGCCATAAAAGCTGTTTGAACAGTTTAGTCAGCTTTAGAATTTGAGTGACATCAAACTGAATGTTATTATGACTGGATGGAATCTTCCTACTAACCCCGCCTTGGCCTGGCCTAAACCAAATCAAGGGGTGGGTGGCATGGAGAGGAATTCTCTCTGGCTGGAGTGGGAGGGACCGAAACCTGTGGCACATGAGGATGCACTGGGTAGGGAAGCGGACAAGACTCCCCTGATGGGCAGTTGAGCACAACAAGGCTCCTGGGAGCCTTTGATCATGGCTCCCACCGCCATACGCCCACCACCCACCATACGCTCAGCCCCTGAAGGGGATCACAGTGGTCTGCTCCGTTGCCTGGTGCAGGTTGGAGTTCCTGACCAAACACCTGAGTGTCCACAGCCTGTGTTGGCCTGCCTGGGCAGGCTGTGGTTGTGGTGGCAAGAGCCAAAGCTGTCTTGGTGTGATGGAGGAGCCAAGGGCTGCCTCTCAGCCATCCTAGTGGGTGGTTCTGGAAGAAGCACCCAGGGTTGTGGCAGCATTGTCCGAAGACATGAAGCCAGGCCATCTTCCTTATGGCTTTCCTTGGGAGTTGGTGATGTGTACAGCTCTTGGATTTTTTGCTGTTCTCTCACTTTTCTGGAGAGGTTTTCAGTCGGTTCGTAGCAGGCTTTACGTGGGAAGAGAAAAAAGGCTGGCTCTAAATCTTGCTGGACTTATTGAGGCAAAATGTGGACTTCTTGAAAAAGTGAGCCTTGTTGAAAAAGAACATGAAGGCTTAGAATCATCTTTAAAGGATTGCAGGTTTGAGAAGGGTTCAAGAGAAGCACAACAGCTGGAGGCAACCGACGAAAAGCTGCATAGGCCCGAATCCAGCCATGGCGTTGAAATGCTCTTTCTAGAAGAAGAGCTCAAAGCACAGAAGGCTCAACATGGTCAACAGGATGAAACGATGGCGCATCTATCAAGAAGGATACAGTCCCTCCAAGGTGAATCTGAATCCCTCAGATCACAAATAGCTGAAGCTAAAACAAACTGGAGACTCTTTCAAGTGAATGAGGAAGAACTGAAGCTGGCAATCAAAGAGGTTTTGAATGAAGGATCCCTACTTCCGCCAACGCAGAGACCAACAATACAAGGAGAAGCTGAAGCACAGAGGCAACAAGGAGGTGTCCAATATAAAGCAAAAATCATATTAAAGGACTCTAAAGTAGCTGGAGAACAAGTTCTAAGGGACACAGAAAATCACATGGAGTCTCTGAGTGAATGCTTGCTGAAGATGAAGGATAGATCTTCTCCAAGCCTGGGAGCCCAAAGGGATGGTGGTCACCTGGAACTGGGAAAGACGAGTGAACCCGAAATTGGTGCTCACTTGGAGGATGAGTCCAAAGGAGCTTTGAGGAACCTGGTTTATGGTGATAAGCTAAAGGCCTCCTTAGAAATCTTGGAAGGAGGAACAAATCAAAAATGTACTTTCTCATCTGAAGTGGAGAAAACCACGGAAGACCTTACAGAACACCTTAAAAGTCTGCAGACTGAACAGGCATCCTTGCAGTCCGAAAATGCACAGCTGCAAAGTGAGAATGAGACCCTACAGAAGAACTTTAAAGTCATGATGGAACGCTGTCAAGAAAATATGATGAAACTGCACAGGAAATTAAGAGTGGAGGAAAACTGCCGTGTGGAGCAAAAGGAGAAACTTTCCAAAGTCGAAGAAAAGATGAGCCATACAATAAAAGAGCTGGAGACCTACAGAAAGAGAGCCCAATATCTTGAAGAACAATTGCAGAGTACCATTCGTTCCTGTCTGGGGAAGATTACTTCCTCCGAGAAAGAAGCAGATGCTAGTGAGTTGGCAGCTCGGATTGCTGAAAGAAACCTCAGTTATTTCAGGAAACAAAATGCACGCAACAGACAGAAATTAACTGAGAAGGAGCTTAGATTTGAACTTGTAGAAAAAGATCCCTATGATGCACTGGATGTTTCCAACTCAGCAATGGGCAGAAAGCCTTCTCCAAATGGGCCCTCACCAATAGGTCACCCTTCATCTGAAAGGAGACCTCCTCATTTTGAAACGAGTGGTCCACTCACACTCTCACCTTTCACTCCAGTGGGAGGAGGAAGAGGGTCAAGGGGCCCTGGAGAATCCTCTGGACCATGCGACTAGCAGTAAAGGAAGAGAAGCCAGCTGTCATAAGTTCACTGATTTTCAGAGAGCACCTTCTCAGACTGGGCCCCTCTCTCCTCCAGGGGAACAGGCCAGCAGGCTGATGATCCCTCCGCCAGGCCAACCATATTCTTCTGATGCACGTCTTCCTCTACAAAGGCAAGATAGGTTTTACTCAAATTGTGGTAGAGCATCGGGACCAGCAGAACACAGAATTCCTAATATGCCTCCTTTGGACTCTGATGTGCCTGATTCACCTCTCCATGCTGAAAACCAAGCAACTGGCTCTGGCTCTGTGTTGGCACCTTTCCCTCCAGTCAGAGGTGCCTTGTTTCCAGTTGACCCAAGGAGTCAGTTCATGAGAAGAGGACCTTTTTTTCCCTCCACCTCTCCCAGGAAACTTGTCTGGGAACCTGGAGATTATTTTCCACCTGACCCGCCACCCACTCCATTTCCAATGCGAAGTGTCTATGCAGGGAGGGGGTTTTCCTCACAAAATCTTCCCCCAAGAGCTGGAATTCAGCCCTCTTCACCCCCATTCTGAAAGTACAAGTGAGTTGCCTGAAGGGTTCCTTCCACCTGCAAATGAGCCTGTTACTCAACATCCAGAACCAAACAAGAAACCTCATGCTGTTGCTCTCTCTTCAAATGTAATTTGACTTATCTCTCATTTTTAGTTTTTAAGTAACTGCTTTTAGTTCAGTAATTGACTATACTTTGGCTCCAATGGAAGCTCAATGAAACAATAATTCTTAAGATAGTATTTTGTAAATAAAGATGGTTTACGTAAGAATCTTATGAGTAAATTATTCCTATTTTATGTTATTCCAGAGAACGGCATTTAATCTGATGAAGCCACTCTTACATAAACAAGAATGGGAGTTCTAGGTCCTTGTAATCTAGCTGGTGGAAATATCTTTTAAACTCCAAACAAAGAAGTGTATTTAGTATGACTGTAGCAATTGTAAAGTGACTTTAGGCTTAATGAAAAAGTGTCACTGATTTAGAGACTGGTTGGGCATTTCAGCCAGTTTTTCCATATCAGAATAACTAGAGCCTGGGAGGACTAAAGGAGAGAACACAACTAAACATGTCAAGGAAACAGGAGATCTCAACTACAAAGAAAAATGAAGACCTCTTTTTTATATTGGTTGCTTAAAACCTTACATAGCTCTTGAGATACCATATTTCCTACATTAGATTCAAGTGAGTTATGAACTCCCATTTTGACCCCATATACAGATTGCACAATCACATTGTTTACACATCCACGTTTTTACAAAATGCCATGTTAGTAACTGTTGTATTCTGCTACCTTTTCTAGCCTCTACTATCCCCCCTCTCCTGCCCTCCCATCTTCTCTCTCTATCCCGTCTGCTGTAATTTAACGTTTGGGAATTGGAAACCACACTTTAAACTCACTCTCCTCCCCTTTTTCCCTTCTGTCAAATTTCTCATCATCTTCTTCTATTTCTCCTCCTCCTCCTCCTCTTCCTCCTCCTCCTTATACCTTTAATTCATTCATCATACACTCATGCATTGGTTCATTCATTCCTTTCACGTATGGTGTTGGGGATCCAACTCAGGACCTTTGAAAGTGTGAAGCCAGCACTCTAGTGCTGAGCCAAAACCCCAGCACCTGTCTTTTTGATTTTATGACTGTTTATATGAAATTCAGAGTCGCATTCTGCTATGGTTCACTGATATGTGGATTGACCTAGTCCTTGTTTTCTGGGAGACTTTTGGAAAATATACATGAATTATTAGGAGGTTGAAATGAAGAAACAAAGAGGAAATTCCCCAATTTCTTATTCTTAGATTCCATACTCTGACTCTGCCTACCTACTGTAAAAACTTTTAAACTCTTACTCCCCATTTCTATATCATTGCCAACAAGTGAACGTTCACTGCCCTACAACAAACCAGAGAACTCACATTGAACCATGTTTCCCCAGTAGAGACCAAGACACAATACTTATTAAAAAAATACCCTAGTTATGAATCAGTAGCTAAAGCTTTATTTGAGTGTTAAATGTGCTCTAATTATGTGTTTGTGTGTGTGTTGATGTGTGTGGTGTGTGGGTGTGTGTGCTTGTGTGTAAAACAAGCACTGAGGTGTAAAATAAATGCAGGATTGCAACGGCCTTCTTAAAAATAATAAGCAACTTTATCACATTTGAAGCCCAGTGAAGAATCTGCCTGATACTTAACCTACAATTAATTGAAATGTGAAAACTTCAGGCCTAGAAAAACAAAGCCAACATACATACTGAATCTAATCAGTCTGTCTCACCTGTTTTCTAATCGCTCCTTTAAATAAACCTAAATTGCCAGCATAAAACATCAGTTGTTCTAAACGAATGGATGGATGTCCCCCGTCATGGGCTGTGTAAAATACATGGAGGATCCGGCACTGCTTGTTATCTAGAATGACTTCTGCCTGAACTACTATTGGAGAATGGTTGCTGATATACTGCGGTTCTTATACCAGTAAACTGGAATGAAGGTAATTTCAGGCTGCAAAGGAATCAATTGATTTTACTAACTGGTTTTTGGAAAACACTGCCATGAAAAATTATCAATATGTTCATAAAGGCATCTACATGTCTCTTCACAAGGGTTTTACTCAATGGGGGAGGTGGTGAGGTCTGGATATAACTGAACTGTCCATCAGTAGGTAGAACAATATAATGGGAATCAGAGTGCACATTCCGGTTTGAACTCAATCTAGGTAACGTGGATTCATCTCTGTGTAATAGGCCTGCTTCTGGAAAACACAATGTAGAGCTCCAAAAGCAGAACGATTCTTTCAGAATACCATGTTATGTTTGTAAATAGATAGACAGATAGATATACAGGAATCAAAAATCTGAAAACGGTCCGGAAGTGTACATTTCAATAACTTACAATGTCAGTAGTGGGGGATTAATAGCAGATCAAGAAGACTGTGTCTGCATGCGAAATGGTTCAATTCTTGAAAGAGTTTTTTTAAATGAAAATGGACAAAAAATTGAAAGGGTTACAGTAAGTGTTGAGGAGTGACTTGGCCAAAGGAGCACAGAGGTGAGAAAGAATTAAGTAGAGTTCAATAGAACCAGGTATAATTTCTGTACACATGACTCCATGAACAGGAGCAAAGGGGACACTTAAAGAAATCATAGGACTAAGGAGAGATCAGGATTAGGAGGGTTTGTACTAGTCTAGAAATGCTGACCTGAAAACCAATTAAGTTTTCCACTCCTACTTTGGAGGAACATTAGCTGTGCCGTGCTTTTCAAAAATGACTTGTCATAACTGATTTATGCCCATGTTAGCAACTCTTCTGAAATTACTTTGAAAGTAGACTAATGTGAGAGTTTCTCTTTAGAGATAATTCAAGTTACTTGCATAGGAAGTGGCAGCAGGTCTGGGGATGTTGTAGCTCAGTGGCAGTGACCTTGCCTAGCTTGGGGCTGGCCTGCCATGGACTTACACCCCAAACACTTGCAAGAAAAGAAAAGGGAGGGAAGGGAGAGAGAAAGTTGGAAGGGAGGAAGGCAAAGTTGGAGGGATGCAGGGAGGTAGAAAAGAAGGAAGAAGAAAAGGGGAAAACCCAGGAAGGGAGGAAGGAAGCAAGGAAGGTAGGAAATAGGGAGAGCACAAGGGCAGGGAAAGGACTGAGTCACTCAAACAAAATTCAAGGGACACAAAGACCAATAGAGGCCATAAAAGCTGTTTGAACAGTTTAGTCAGCTGTAGAATTTGAGTGACATCAAACTGAATGTTATTATGACTGGATGGAATCTTCCTACTAACCCCGCCTTGGCCTGGCCTAAACCAAATCAAGGGGTGGGTGGCATGGAGAGGAATTCTCTCTGGCTGGAGTGGGAGGGACCTAAACCTGTGGCACATGAGGATGCACTGGGTAGGGAAGCGGACAAGACTCCCCTGATGGGCAGTTGAGCACAACAAGGCTCCTGGGAACCTTTGATCATGGCTCCCACCGCCATACGCCCACCACCCACCATACGCTCAGCCCCTGAAGGGGATCACAGTGGTCTGCTCCGTTGCCTGGTGCAGGTTGGAGTTCCTGACCAAACACCTTAGTGTCCACAGCCTGTGTTGGCCTGCCTGGGCAGGCTGTGGTTGTGGTGGCAAGAGCCAAAGCTGTCTTGGCGTGATGGAGGAGCCAAGGGCTGCCTCTCAGCCATCCTAGTGGGTGGTTCTGGAAGAAGCACCCAGGGTTGTGGCAGCATTGTCCGAAGACATGAAGCCAGGCCATCTTCCTTATGGCTTTCCTTGGGAGTTGGTGATGTGTACAGCTCTTGGATTTTTTGCTGTTCTCTCACTTTTCTGGAGAGGTTTTCAGTCGGTTCGTAGCAGGCTTTACGTGGGAAGAGAAAAAAGGCTGGCTCTAAATCTTGCTGGACTTATTGAGGCAAAATGTGGACTTCTTGAAAAAGTGAGCCTTGTTGAAAAAGAACATGAAGGCTTAGAATCATCTTTAAAGGATTGCAGGTTTGAGAAGGGTTCAAGAGAAGCACAACAGCTGGAGGCAACCGACGAAAAGCTGCATAGGCCCGAATCCAGCCATGGCGTTGAAATGCTCTTTCTAGAAGAAGAGCTCAAAGCACAGAAGGCTCAACATGGTCAACAGGATGAAACGATGGCGCATCTATCAAGAAGGATACAGTCCCTCCAAGGTGAATCTGAATCCCTCAGATCACAAATAGCTGAAGCTAAAACAAACTGGAGACTCTTTCAAGTGAATGAGGAAGAACTGAAGCTGGCAATCAAAGAGGTTTTGAATGAAGGATCCCTACTTCCGCCAACGCAGAGACCAACAATACAAGGAGAAGCTGAAGCACAGAGGCAACAAGGAGGTGTCCAGTATAAAGCAAAAATCATATTAGAGGACTCTAAAGTAGCTGGAGAACAAGTTCTAAGGGACACAGAAAATCACATGGAGTCTCTGAGTGAATGCTTGCTGAAGATGAAGGATAGATCTTCTCCAAGCCTGGGAGCCCAAAGGGATGGTGGTCACCTGGAACTGGGAAAGACGAGTGAACCCGAAATTGGTGCTCACTTGGAGGATGAGTCCAAAGGAGCTTTGAGGAACCTGGTTTATGGTGATAAGCTAAAGGCCTCCTTAGAAATCTTGGAAGGAGGAACAAATCAAAAATGTACTTTCTCATCTGAAGTGGAGAAAACCACGGAAGACCTTACAGAACACCTTAAAAGTCTGCAGACTGAACAGGCATCCTTGCAGTCCGAAAATGCACAGCTGCAAAGTGAGAATGAGACCCTACAGAAGAACTTTAAAGTCATGATGGAACGCTGTCAAGAAAATATGATGAAACTGCACAGGAAATTAAGAGTGGAGGAAAACTGCCGTGTGGAGCAAAAGGAGAAACTTTCCAAAGTCGAAGAAAAGATGAGCCATACAATAAAAGAGCTGGAGACCTACAGAAAGAGAGCCCAATATCTTGAAGAACAATTGCAGAGTACCATTCGTTCCTGTCTGGGGAAGATTACTTCCTCCGAGAAAGAAGCAGATGCTAGTGAGTTGGCAGCTCGGATTGCTGAAAGAAACCTCAGTTATTTCAGGAAACAAAATGCACGCAACAGACAGAAATTAACTGAGAAGGAGCTTAGATTTGAACTTGTAGAAAAAGATCCCTATGATGCACTGGATGTTTCCAACTCAGCAATGGGCAGAAAGCCTTCTCCAAATGGGCCCTCACCAATAGGTCACCCTTCATCTGAAAGGAGACCTCCTCATTTTGAAAAGAGTGGTCCACTCACACTCTCACCTTTCACTCCAGTGGGAGGAGGAAGAGGGTCAAGGGGCCCTGGAGAATCCTCTGGACCATGCGACTAGCAGTAAAGGAAGAGAAGCCAGCTGTCATAAGTTCACTGATTTTCAGAGAGCACCTTCTCAGACTGGGCCCCTCTCTCCTCCAGGGGAACAGGCCAGCAGGCTGATGATCCCTCCGCCAGGCCAACCATATTCTTCTGATGCACGTCTTCCTCTACAAAGGCAAGATAGGTTTTACTCAAATTGTGGTAGAGCATCGGGACCAGCAGAACACAGAATTCCTAATATGCCTCCTTTGGACTCTGATGTGCCTGATTCACCTCTCCATGCTGAAAACCAAGCAACTGGCTCTGGCTCTGTGTTGGCACCTTTCCCTCCAGTCAGAGGTGCCTTGTTTCCAGTTGACCCAAGGAGTCAGTTCATGAGAAGAGGACCTTTTTTTTCCTCCACCTCTCCCAGGAAACTTGTCTGGGAACCTGGAGATTATTTTCCACCTGACCCGCCACCCACTCCATTTCCAATGTGAAGTGTCTATGCAGGGAGGGGGTTTTCCTCACAAAATCTTCCCCCAAGAGCTGGAATTCAGCCCTCTTCACCCCCATTCTGAAAGTACAAGTGAGTTGCCTGAAGGGTTCCTTCCACCTGCAAATGAGCCTGTTACTCAACATCCAGAACCAAACAAGAAACCTCATGCTGTTGCTCTCTCTTCAAATGTAATTTGACTTATCTCTCATTTTTAGTTTTTAAGTAACTGCTTTTAGTTCAGTAATTGACTATACTTTGGCTCCAATGGAAGCTCAATGAAACAATAATTCTTAAGATAGTATTTTGTAAATAAAGATGGTTTACGTAAGAATCTTATGAGTAAATTATTCCTATTTTATGTTATTCCAGAGAACGGCATTTAATCTGATGAAGCCACTCTTACATAAACAAGAATGGGAGTTCTAGGTCCTTGTAATCTAGCTGGTGGAAATATCTTTTAAACTCCAAACAAAGAAGTGTATTTAGTATGACTGTAGCAATTGTAAAGTGACTTTAGGCTTAATGAAAAAGTGTCACTGATTTAGAGACTGGTTGGGCATTTCAGCTAGTTTTTCCATATCAGAATAACTAGAGCCTGGGAGGACTAAAGGAGAGAACACAACTAAACATGTCAAGGAAACAGGAGATCTCAACTACAAAGAAAAATGAAGACCTCTTGTTTATATTGGTTGCTTAAAACCTGACATAGCTCTTGAGATACCATATTTCCTACATTAGATTCAAGTGAGTTATGAACTCCCATTTTGACCCCATATACAGATTGCGCAATCACATTGTTTACACATCCACGTTTTTACAAAATGCCATGTTAGTAACTGTTGTATTCTGCTACCTTTTCTAGCCTCTACTATCCCCCCTCTCCTGCCCTCCCATCTTCTCTCTCTATCCCGTCTGCTGTAATTTAACGTTTGGGAATTGGAAACCACACTTTAAACTCACTCTCCTCCCCTTTTTCCCTTCTGTCAAATTTCTCATCATCTTCTTCTATTTCTCCTCCTCCTCCTCCTCTTCCTCCTCCTCCTTATACCTTTAATTCATTCATCATACACTCATGCATTGGTTCATTCATTCCTTTCACGTATGGTGTTGGGGATCCAACTCAGGACCTTTGAAAGTGTGAAGCCAGCACTCTAGTGCTGAGCCAAAACCCCAGCACCTGTCTTTTTGATTTTATGACTGTTTATATGAAATTCAGAGTCGCATTCTGCTATGGTTCACTGATATGTGGATTGACCTAGTCCTTGTTTTCTGGGAGACTTTTGGAAAATATACATGAATTATTAGGAGGTTGAAATGAAGAAACAAAGAGGAAATTCCCCAATTTCTTATTCTTAGATTCCATACTCTGACTCTGCCTACCTACTGTAAAAACTTTTAAACTCTTACTCCCCATTTCTATATCATTGCCAACAAGTGAACGTTCACTGCCCTACAACAAACCGGAGAACTCACATTGAACCATGTTTCCCCAGTAGAGACCAAGACACAATACTTATTAAAAAAATACCCTAGTTATGAATCAGTAGGTAAAGCTTTATTTGAGTGTTAAATGTGCTCTAATTATGTGTTTGTGTGTGTGTTGATGTGTGTGGTGTGTGGGTGTGTGTGCTTGTGTGTAAAACAAGCACTGAGGTGTAAAATAAATGCAGGATTGCAACGGCCTTCTTAAAAATAAGAAGCAACTTTATCACATTTGAAGCCCAGTGAAGAATCTGCCTGATACTTAACCTACAATTAATTGAAATGTGAAAACTTCAGGCCTAGAAAAACAAAGCCAACATACATACTGAATCTAATCAGTCTGTCTCACCTGTTTTCTAATCACTCCTTTAAATAAACCTAAATTGCCAGCATAAAACATCAGTTGTTCTAAACGAATGGACGGATGTCCCCCGTCATGGGCTGTGTAAAATACATGGAGGATCCGGCACTGCTTGTTATCTAGAATGACTTCTGCCTGAACTACTATTGGAGAATGGTTGCTGATATACTGCGGTTCTTATACCAGTAAACTGGAATGAAGGTAATTTCAGGCTGCAAAGGAATCAATTGATTTTACTAACTGGTTTTTGGAAAACACTGCCATGAAAAATTATCAATATGTTCATAAAGGCATCTACATGTCTCTTCACAAGGGTTTTACTCAATGGGGGAGGTGGTGAGGTCTGGATATAACTGAACTGTCCATCAGTAGGTAGAACAATATAATGGGAATCAGAGTGCACATTCCGGTTTGAACTCAATCTAGGTAACATGGATTCATCTCTGTGTAATAGGCCTGCTTCTGGAAAACACAATGTAGAGCTCCAAAAGCAGAACGATTCTTTCAGAATACCATGTTATGTTTGTAAATAGATAGACAGATAGATATACAGGAATCAAAAATCTGAAAACGGTCCGGAAGTGTACATTTCAATAACTTACAATGTCAGTAGTGGGGGATTAATAGCAGATCAAGAAGACTGTGTCTGCATGCGAAATGGTTCAATTTTTGAAAGAGTTTTTTAAATGAAAATGGACAAAAAAATTGAAAGGGTTACAGTAAGTGTTGAGGAGTGACTTGGCCAAAGGAGCACAGAGGTGAGAAAGAATTAAGTAGAGTTCAATAGAACCAGGTATAATTTCTGTACACATGACTCCATGAACAGGAGCAAAGGGGACACTTAAAGAAATCATAGGACTAAGGAGAGATCAGGATTAGGAGGGTTTGTACTAGTCTAGAAATGCTGACCTGAAAACCAATTAAGTTTTCCACTCCTTCTTTGGAGGAACATTAGCTGTGCCGTGCTTTTCAAAAATGACTTGTCATAACTGATTTATGCCCATGTTAGCAACTCTTCTGAAATTACTTTGAAAGTAGACTAATGTGAGAGTTTCTCTTTAGAGATAATTCAAGTTACTTGCATAGGAAGTGGCAGCAGGTCTGGGGATGTTGTAGCTCAGTGGCAGTGACCTTGCCTAGCTTGGGGCTGGCCTGCCATGGACTTCCACCCCAAACACTTGCAAGAAAAGAAAAGGGAGGGAAGGGAGAGAGAAAGTTGGAAGGGAGGAAGGCAAAGTTGGAGGGATGCAGGGAGGTAGAAAAGAAGGAAGAAGAAAAGGGGAAAACCCAGGAAGGGAGGAAGGAAGCAAGGAAGGTAGGAAATAGGGAGAGCACAAGGGCAGGGAAAGGACTGAGTCACTCAAACAAAAGGCAAGGGACACAAAGACCAATAGAGGCCATAAAAGCTGTTTGAACGAGTTTAGTCAGCTTTAGAATTTGAGTGACATCAAACTGAATGTTATTATGACTGGATGGAATCTTCCTACTAACCCCGCCTTGGCCTGGCCTAAACCAAATCAAGGGGTGGGTGGCATGGAGAGGAATTCTCTCTGGCTGGAGTGGGAGGGACCGAAACCTGTGGCACATGAGGATGCACTGGGTAGGGAAGCGGACAAGACTCCCCTGATGGGCAGTTGAGCACAACAAGGCTCCTGGGAGCCTTTGATCATGGCTCCCACCGCCATACGCCCACCACCCACCATACGCTCAGCCCCTGAAGGGGATCACAGTGGTCTGCTCCGTTGCCTGGTGCAGGTTGGAGTTCCTGACCAAACACCTGAGTGTCCACAGCCTGTGTTGGCCTGCCTGGGCAGGCTGTGGTTGTGGTGGCAAGAGCCAAAGCTGTCTTGGCGTGATGGAGGAGCCAAGGGCTGCCTCTCAGCCATCCTAGTGGGTGGTTCTGGAAGAAGCACCCAGGGTTGTGGCAGCATTGTCCGAAGACATGAAGCCAGGCCATCTTCCTTATGGCTTTCCTTGGGAGTTGGTGATGTGTACAGCTCTTGGATTTTTTGCTGTTCTCTCACTTTTCTGGAGAGGTTTTCAGTCGGTTCGTAGCAGGCTTTACGTGGGAAGAGAAAAAAGTCTGGCTCTAAATCTTGCTGGACTTATTGAGGCAAAATGTGGACTTCTTGAAAAAGTGAGCCTTGTTGAAAAAGAACATGAAGGCTTAGAATCATCTTTAAAGGATTGCAGGTTTGAGAAGGGTTCAAGAGAAGCACAACAGCTGGAGGCAACCGACGAAAAGCTGCATAGGCCCGAATCCAGCCATGGCGTTGAAATGCTCTTTCTAGAAGAAGAGCTCAAAGCACAGAAGGCTCAACATGGTCAACAGGATGAAACGATGGCGCATCTATCAAGAAGGATACAGTCCCTCCAAGGTGAATCTGAATCCCTCAGATCACAAATAGCTGAAGCTAAAACAAACTGGAGACTCTTTCAAGTGAATGAGGAAGAACTGAAGCTGGCAATCAAAGAGGTTTTGAATGAAGGATCCCTACTTCCGCCAACGCAGAGACCAACAATACAAGGAGAAGCTGAAGCACAGAGGCAACAAGGAGGTGTCCAATATAAAGCAAAAATCATATTAGAGGACTCTAAAGTAGCTGGAGAACAAGTTCTAAGGGACACAGAAAATCACATGGAGTCTCTGAGTGAATGCTTGCTGAAGATGAAGGATAGATCTTCTCCAAGCCTGGGAGCCCAAAGGGATGGTGGTCACCTGGAACTGGGAAAGACGAGTGAACCCGAAATTGGTGCTCACTTGGAGGATGAGTCCAAAGGAGCTTTGAGGAACCTGGTTTAAGGTGATAAGCTAAAGGCCTCCTTAGAAATCTTGGAAGGAGGAAGAAATCAAAAATGTACTTTCTCATCTGAAGTGGAGAAAACCACGGAAGACCTTACAGAACACCTTAAAAGTCTGCAGACTGAACAGGCATCCTTGCAGTCCGAAAATGCACAGCTGCAAAGTGAGAATGAGACCCTACAGAAGAACTTTAAAGTCATGATGGAACGCTGTCAAGAAAATATGATGAAACTGCACAGGAAATTAAGAGTGGAGGAAAACTGCCGTGTGGAGCAAAAGGAGAAACTTTCCAAAGTCGAAGAAAAGATGAGCCATACAATAAAAGAGCTGGAGACCTACAGAAAGAGAGCCCAATATCTTGAAGAACAATTGCAGAGTACCATTCGTTCCTGTCTGGGGAAGATTACTTCCTCCGAGAAAGAAGCAGATGCTAGTGAGTTGGCAGCTCGGATTGCTGAAAGAAACCTCAGTTATTTCAGGAAACAAAATGCACGCAACAGACAGAAATTAACTGAGAAGGAGCTTAGATTTGAACTTGTAGAAAAAGATCCCTATGATGCACTGGATGTTTCCAACTCAGCAATGGGCAGAAAGCCTTCTCCAAATGGGCCCTCACCAATAGGTCACCCTTCATCTGAAAGGAGACCTCCTCATTTTGAAAAGAGTGGTCCACTCACACTCTCACCTTTCACTCCAGTGGGAGGAGGAAGAGGGTCAAGGGGCCCTGGAGAATCCTCTGGACCATGCGACTAGCAGTAAAGGAAGAGAAGCCAGCTGTCATAAGTTCACTGATTTTCAGAGAGCACCTTCTCAGACTGGGCCCCTCTCTCCTCCAGGGGAACAGGCCAGCAGGCTGATGATCCCTCTGCCAGGCCAACCATATTCTTCTGATGCACGTCTTCCTCTACAAAGGCAAGATAGGTTTTACTCAAATTGTGGTAGAGCATCGGGACCAGCAGAACACAGAATTCCTAATATGCCTCCTTTGGACTCTGATGTGCCTGATTCACCTCTCCATGCTGAAAACCAAGCAACTGGCTCTGGCTCTGTGTTGGCACCTTTCCCTCCAGTCAGAGGTGCCTTGTTTCCAGTTGACCCAAGGAGTCAGTTCATGAGAAGAGGACCTTTTTTTCCCTCCACCTCTCCCAGGAAACTTGTCTGGGAACCTGGAGATTATTTTCCACCTGACCCGCCACCCACTCCATTTCCAATGCGAAGTGTCTATGCAGGGAGGGGGTTTTCCTCACAAAATCTTCCCCCAAGAGCTGGAATTCAGCCCTCTTCACCCCCATTCTGAAAGTACAAGTGAGTTGCCTGAAGGGTTCCTTCCACCTGCAAATGAGCCTGTTACTCAACATCCAGAACCAAACAAGAAACCTCATGCTGTTGCTCTCTCTTCAAATGTAATTTGACTTATCTCTCATTTTTAGTTTTTAAGTAACTGCTTTTAGTTCAGTAATTGACTATACTTTGGCTCCAATTGAAGCTCAATGAAACAATAATTCTTAAGATAGTATTTTGTAAATAAAGATGGTTTACGTAAGAATCTTATGAGTAAATTATTCCTATTTTATGTTATTCCAGAGAACGGCATTTAATCTGATGAAGACACTCTTACATAAACAAGAATGGGAGTTCTAGGTCCTTGTAATCTAGCTGGTGGAAATATCTTTTAAACTCCAAACAAAGAAGTGTATTTAGTATGACTGTAGCAATTGTAAAGTGACTTTAGGTTTAATGAAAAAGTGTCACTGATTTAGAGACTGGTTGGGCATTTCAGCTAGTTTTTCCATATCAGAATAACTAGAGCATGGGAGGACTAAAGGAGAGAACACAACTAAACATGTCAAGGAAACAGGAGATCTCAACTACAAAGAAAAATGAAGACCTCTTTTTTATATTGGTTGCTTAAAACCTTACATAGCTCTTGAGATACCATATTTCCTACATTAGATTCAAGTGAGTTATGAACTTTCATTTTGACCCCATATACAGATTGCACAATCACATTGTTTACACATCCACGTTTTTACAAAATGCCATGTTAGTAACTGTTGTATTCTGCTACCTTTTCTAGCCTCTACTATCCCCCCTCTCCTGCCCTCCCATCTTCTCTCTCTATCCCGTCTGCTGTAATTTAACGTTTGGGAATTGGAAACCACACTTTAAACTCACTCTCCTCCCCTTTTTCCCTTCTGTCAAATTTCTCATCATCTTCTTCTATTTCTCCTCCTCCTCCTCCTCTTCCTCCTCCTCCTTATACCTTTAATTCATTCTTCATACACTCATGCATTGGTTCATTCATTCCTTTCACGTATGGTGTTGGGGATCCAACTCAGGACCTTTGAAAGTGTGAGGCCAGCACTCTAGTGCTGAGCCAAAACCCCAGCACCTGTCTTTTTGATTTTATGACTGTCTATATGAAATTCAGAATCGCATTCTGCTATGGTTCACTGATATGTGGATTGACCTAGTCCTTGTTTTCTGGGAGACTTTTTGAAAATATATATGAATTATTAGAAGGTTGAAATGAAGAAACAAAGAGGAAATTCCCCAATTTCTTATTCTTAGATTCCATACTCTGACTCTGCCTACCTACTGTAAAAACTTTTAAACTCTTACTCCCCATTTCTATATCATTGCCAACAAGTGAACGTTCACTGCCCTACAACAAACCAGAGAACTCACATTGAACCATGTTTCCCCAGTAGAGACCAAGACACAATACTTATTAAAAAAATACCCTAGTTATGAATCAGTAGGTAAAGCTTTATTTGAGTGTTAAATGTGCTCTAATTATGTGTTTGTGTGTGTGTTGATGTGTGTGGTGTGTGGGTGTGTGTGTTTGTGTGTAAAACAAGCACTGAGGTGTAAAATAAATGCAGGATTGCAACGGCCTTCTTAAAAATAAGAAGCAACTTTATCACATTTGAAGCCCAGTGAAGAATCTGCCTGATACTTAACCTACAATTAATTGAAATGTGAAAACTTCAGGCATAGAAAAACAAAGCCAACATACATACTGAATCTAATCAGTCTGTCTCACCTGTTTTCTAATCACTCCTTTAAATAAAGCTAAATTGCCAGCATAAAACATCAGTTGTTCTAAACGAATGGACGGATGTCCCCCTTCATAGGCTGTGTAAAATACATGGAGGATCCGGCACTGCTTGTTATCTAGAATGACTTCTGCCTGAACTACTATTGGAGAATGGTTGCTGATATACTGCGGTTCTTATACCAGTAAACTGGAATGAAGGTAATTTCAGGCTGCAAAGCAATCAATTGATTTTACTAACTGGTTTTTGGAAAACACTGCCATGAAAAATTATCAATATGTTCATAAAGGCATCTACATGTCTCTTCACAAGGGTTTTACTCAATGGGGGAGGTGGTGAGGTCTGGATATAACTGAACTGTCCATCAGTAGGTAGAACAATATAATGGGAATCAGAGTGCACATTCCGGTTTGAACTCAATCTAGGTAACGTGGATTCATCTCTGTGTAATAGGCCTGCTTCTGGAAAACACAATGTAGAGCTCCAAAAGCAGAACGATTCTTTCAGAATACCATGTTATGTTTGTAAATAGATAGACAGATAGATATACAGGAATCAAAAATCTGAAAACGGTCCGGAAGTGTACATTTCAATAACTTACAATGTCAGTAGTGGGGGATTAATAGCAGATCAAGAAGACTGTGTCTGCATGCGAAATGGTTCAATTTTTGAAAGAGTTTTTTAAATGAAAATGGACAAAAAAATTGAAAGGTTTACAGTAAGTGTTGAGGAGTGACTTGGCCAAAGGAGCACAGAGGTGAGAAAGAATTAAGTAGAGTTCAATAGAACCAGGTATAATTTCTGTACACATGACTCCATGAACAGGAGCAAAGGGGACACTTAAAGAAATCATAGGACTAAGGAGAGATCAGGATTAGGAGGGTTTGTACTAGTCTAGAAATGCTGACCTGAAAACCAATTAAGTTTTCCACTCCTTCTTTGGAGGAACATTAGCTGTGCCGTGCTTTTCAAAAATGACTTGTCATAACTGATTTATGCCCATGTTAGCAACTCTTCTGAAATTACTTTGAAAGTAGACTAATGTGAGAGTTTCTCTTTAGAGATAATTCAAGTTACTTGCATAGGAAGTGGCAGCAGGTCTGGGGATGTTGTAGCTCAGTGGCAGTGAACTTGCCTAGCTTGGGGCTGGCCTGCCATGGACTTTCACCCCAAACACTTGCAAGAAAAGAAAAGGGAGGGAAGGGAGAGAGAAAGTTGGAAGGGAGGAAGGCAAAGTTGGAGGGATGCAGGGAGGTAGAAAAGAAGGAAGAAGAAAAGGGGAAAACCCAGGAAGGGAGGAAGGAAGCAAGGAAGGTAGGAAATAGGGAGAGCACAAGGGCAGGGAAAGGACTGAGTCACTCAAACAAAAGGCAAGGGACACAAAGACCAATAGAGGCCATAAAAACTGTTTGAACCAGTTTAGTCAGCTTTAGAATTTGAGTGACATCAAACTGAATGTTATTATGACTGGATGGAATCTTCCTACTAACCCCGCCTTGGCCTGGCCTAAACCAAATCAAGGGGTGGGTGGCATGGAGAGGAATTCTCTCTGGCTGGAGTGGGAGGGACCGAAACCTGTGGCACATGAGGATGCACTGGGTAGGGAAGCGGACAAGACTCCCCTGATGGGCAGTTGAGCACAACAAGGCTCCTGGGAGCCTTTGATCATGGCTCCCACCGCCATACGCCCACCACCCACCATACGCTCAGCCCCTGAAGGGGATCACAGTGGTCTGCTCCGTTGCCTGGTGCAGGTTGGAGTTCCTGACCAAACACCTGAGTGTCCACAGCCTGTGTTGGCCTGCCTGGGCAGGCTGTGGTTGTGGTGGCAAGAGCCAAAGCTGTCTTGGCGTGATGGAGGAGCCAAGGGCTGCCTCTCAGCCATCCTAGTGGGTGGTTCTGGAAGAAGCACCCAGGGTTGTGGCAGCATTGTCCGAAGACATGAAGCCAGGCCATCTTCCTTATGGCTTTCCTTGGGAGTTGGTGATGTGTACAGCTCTTGGATTTTTTGCTGTTCTCTCACTTTTCTGGAGAGGTTTTCAGTCGGTTCGTAGCAGGCTTTACGTGGGAAGAGAAAAAAGGCTGGCTCTAAATCTTGCTGGACTTATTGAGGCAAAATGTGGACTTCTTGAAAAAGTGAGCCTTGTTGAAAAAGAACATGAAGGCTTAGAATCATCTTTAAAGGATTGCAGGTTTGAGAAGGGTTCAAGAGAAGCACAACAGCTGGAGGCAACCGACGAAAAGCTGCATAGGCCCGAATCCAGCCATGGCGTTGAAATGCTCTTTCTAGAAGAAGAGCTCAAAGCACAGAAGGCTCAACATGGTCAACAGGATGAAACGATGGCGCATCTATCAAGAAGGATACAGTCCCTCCAAGGTGAATCTGAATCCCTCAGATCACAAATAGCTGAAGCTAAAACAAACTGGAGACTCTTTCAAGTGAATGAGGAAGAACTGAAGCTGGCAATCAAAGAGGTTTTGAATGAAGGATCCCTACTTCCGCCAACGCAGAGACCAACAATACAAGGAGAAGCTGAAGCACAGAGGCAACAAGGAGGTGTCCAATATAAAGCAAAAATCATATTAGAGGACTCTAAAGTAGCTGGAGAACAAGTTCTAAGGGACACAGAAAATCACATGGAGTCTCTGAGTGAATGCTTGCTGAAGATGAAGGATAGATCTTCTCCAAGCCTGGGAGCCCAAAGGGATGGTGGTCACCTGGAACTGGGAAAGACGAGTGAACCCGAAATTGGTGCTCACTTGGAGGATGAGTCCAAAGGAGCTTTGAGGAACCTGGTTTATGGTGATAAGCTAAAGGCCTCCTTAGAAATCTTGGAAGGAGGAAGAAATCAAAAATGTACTTTCTCATCTGAAGTGAAAGTACAGAGAAAGAAGCAGATGCTAGTGAGTTGGCAGCTCGGATTGCTGAAAGAAACCTCAGTTATTTCAGGAAACAAAATGCACGCAACAGACAGAAATTAACTGAGAAGGAGCTTAGATTTGAACTTGTAGAAAAAGATCCCTATGATGCACTGGATGTTTCCAACTCAGCAATGGGCAGAAAGCCTTCTCCAAATGGGCCCTCACCAATAGGTCACCCTTCATCTGAAAGGAGACCTCCTCATTTTGAAACGAGTGGTCCACTCACACTCTCACCTTTCACTCCAGTGGGAGGAGGAAGACTGTCAAGGGTCCCTGGAGAATCCTCTGGACCATGCGACTAGCAGTAAAGGAAGAGAAGCCAGCTGTCATAAGTTCACTGATTTTCAGAGAGCACCTTCTCAGACTGGGCCCCTCTCTCCTCCAGGGAACAGGCCAGCAGGCTGATGATTCCTCCGCCAGGCCAACCATATTCTTCTGATGCACGTCTTCCTCTACAAAGGCAAGATAGGTTTTACTCAAATTGTGGTAGAGCATCGGGACCAGCAGAACACAGAATTCCTAATATGCCTCCTTTGGACTCTGATGTGCCTGATTCACCTCTCCATGCTGAAAACCAAGCAACTGGCTCTGGCTCTGTGTTGGCACCTTTCCCTCCAGTCAGAGGTGCCTTGTTTCCAGTTGACCCAAGGAGTCAGTTTCATGAGAAGAGGACCTTTTTTTTCCTCCACCTCTCCCAGGAAACTTGTCTGGGAACCTGGAGATTATTTTCCACCTGACCCGCCACCCACTCCATTTCCAATGCGAAGTGTCTATGCAGGGAGGGGGTTTTCCTCACAAAATCTTCCCCCAAGAGCTGGAATTCAGCCCTCTTTCACCCCCATTCTGAAAGTACAAGTGAGTTGCCTGAAGGGTTCCTTCCACCTACAAATGAGCCTGTTACTCAACATCCAGAACCAAACAAGAAACCTCATGCTGTTGCTCTCTCTTCAAATGTAATTTGACTTATCTCTCATTTTTAGTTTTTAAGTAACTGCTTTTAGTTCAGTAATTGACTATACTTTGGCTCCAATTGAAGCTCAATGAAACAATAATTCTTAAGATAGTATTTTGTAAATAAAGATGGTTTACGTAAGAATCTTATGAGTAAATTATTCCTATTTTATGTTATTCCAGAGAACGGCATTTAATCTGATGAAGCCACTCTTACATAAACAAGAATGGGAGTTCTAGGTCCTTGTAATCTAGCTGGTGGAAATATCTTTTAAACTCCAAACAAAGAAGTGTATTTAGTATGACTATAGCAATTGTAAAGTGACTTTAGGCTTAATGAAAAAGTGTCACTGATTTAGAGACTGGTTGGGCATTTCAGCTAGTTTTTCCATATCAGAATAACTAGAGCATGGGAGGACTAAAGGAGAGAACACAACTAAACATGTCAAGGAAACAGGAGATCTCAACTACAAGAAAAATGAAGACCTCTTTTTTATATTGGTTGCTTAAAACCTTACATAGCTCTTGAGATACCATATTTCCTACATTAGATTCAAGTGAGTTATGAACTCCCATTTTGACCCCATATACAGATTGCACAATCACATTGTTTACACATCCACGTTTTTACAAAATGCCATGTTAGTAACTGTTGTATTCTGCTACCTTTTCTAGCCTCTACTATCCCCCCTCTCCTGCCCTCCCATCTTCTCTCTCTATCCCGTCTGCTGTAATTTAACGTTTGGGAATTGGAAACCACACTTTAAACTCACTCTCCTCCCCTTTTTCCCTTCTGTCAAATTTCTCATCATCTTCTTCTATTTCTCCTCCTCCTCCTCCTCTTCCTCCTCCTCCTTATACCTTTAATTCATTCATCATACACTCATGCATTGGTTCATTCATTCCTTTCACGTATGGTGTTGGGGATCCAACTCAGGACCTTTGAAAGTGTGAAGCCAGCACTCTAGTGCTGAGCCAAAACCCCAGCACCTGTCTTTTTGATTTTATGACTGTTTATATGAAATTCAGAGTCGCATTCTGCTATGGTTCACTGATATGTGGATTGACCTAGTCCTTGTTTTCTGGGAGACTTTTGGAAAATATACATGAATTATTAGGAGGTTGAAATGAAGAAACAAAGAGGAAATTCCCCAATTTCTTATTCTTAGATTCCATACTCTGACTCTGCCTACCTACTGTAAAAACTTTTAAACTCTTACTCCCCATTTCTATATCATTGCCAACAAGTGAACGTTCACTGCCCTACAACAAACCGGAGAACTCACATTGAACCATGTTTCCCCAGTAGAGACCAAGACACAATACTTATTAAAAAAATACCCTAGTTATGAATCAGTAGGTAAAGCTTTATTTGAGTGTTAAATGTGCTCTAATTATGTGTTTGTGTGTGTGTTGATGTGTGTGGTGTGTGGGTGTGTGTGCTTGTGTGTAAAACAAGCACTGAGGTGTAAAATAAATGCAGGATTGCAACGGCCTTCTTAAAAATAAGAAGCAACTTTATCACATTTGAAGCCCAGTGAAGAATCTGCCTGATACTTAACCTACAATTAATTGAAATGTGAAAACTTCAGGCCTAGAAAAACAAAGCCAACATACATACTGAATCTAATCAGTCTGTCTCACCTGTTTTCTAATCACTCCTTTAAATAAACCTAAATTGCCAGCATAAAACATCAGTTGTTCTAAACGAATGGACGGATGTCCCCCGTCATGGGCTGTGTAAAATACATGGAGGATCCGGCACTGCTTGTTATCTAGAATGACTTCTGCCTGAACTACTATTGGAGAATGGTTGCTGATATACTGCGGTTCTTATACCAGTAAACTGGAATGAAGGTAATTTCAGGCTGCAAAGGAATCAATTGATTTTACTAACTGGTTTTTGGAAAACACTGCCATGAAAAATTATCAATATGTTCATAAAGGCATCTACATGTCTCTTCACAAGGGTTTTACTCAATGGGGGAGGTGGTGAGGTCTGGATATAACTGAACTGTCCATCAGTAGGTAGAACAATATAATGGGAATCAGAGTGCACATTCCGGTTTGAACTCAATCTAGGTAACGTGGATTCATCTCTGTGTAATAGGCCTGCTTCTGGAAAACACAATGTAGAGCTCCAAAAGCAGAACGATTCTTTCAGAATACCATGTTATGTTTGTAAATAGATAGACAGATAGATATACAGGAATCAAAAATCTGAAAACGGTCCGGAAGTGTACATTTCAATAACTTACAATGTCAGTAGTGGGGGATTAATAGCAGATCAAGAAGACTGTGTCTGCATGCGAAATGGTTCAATTTTTGAAAGAGTTTTTTAAATGAAAATGGACAAAAAAATTGAAAGGGTTACAGTAAGTGTTGAGGAGTGACTTGGCCAAAGGAGCACAGAGGTGAGAAAGAATTAAGTAGAGTTCAATAGAACCAGGTATAATTTCTGTACACATGACTCCATGAACAGGAGCAAAGGGGACACTTAAAGAAATCATAGGACTAAGGAGAGATCAGGATTAGGAGGGTTTGTACTAGTCTAGAAATGCTGACCTGAAAACCAATTAAGTTTTCCACTCCTTCTTTGGAGGAACATTAGCTGTGCCGTGCTTTTCAAAAATGACTTGTCATAACTGATTTATGCCCATGTTAGCAACTCTTCTGAAATTACTTTGAAAGTAGACTAATGTGAGAGTTTCTCTTTAGAGATAATTCAAGTTACTTGCATAGGAAGTGGCAGCAGGTCTGGGGATTTTGTAGCTCAGTGGCAGTGACCTTGCCTAGCTTGGGGCTGGCCTGCCATGGACTTTCACCCCAAACACTTGCAAGAAAAGAAAAGGGAGGGAAGGGAGAGAGAAAGTTGGAAGGGAGGAAGGCAAAGTTGGAGGGATGCAGGGAGGTAGAAAAGAAGGAAGAAGAAAAGGGGAAAACCCAGGAAGGGAGGAAGGAAGCAAGGAAGGTAGGAAATAGGGAGAGCACAAGGGCAGGGAAAGGACTGAGTCACTCAAACAAAAGGCAAGGGACACAAAGACCAATAGAGGCCATAAAAGCTGTTTGAACCAGTTTAGTCAGCTTTAGAATTTGAGTGACATCAAACTGAATGATATTATGACTGGATGGAATCTTCCTACTAACCCCGCCTTGGCCTGGCCTAAACCAAATCAAGGGGTGGGTGGCATGGAGAGGAATTCTCTCTGGCTGGAGTGGGAGGGACCGAAACCTGTGGCACATGAGGATTCACTGGGTAGGGAAGCGGACAAGACTCCCCTGATGGGCAGTTGAGCACAACAAGGCTCCTGGGAGCCTTTGATCATGGCTCCCACCGCCATACGCCCACCACCCACCATACGCTCAGCCCCTGAAGGGGATCACAGTGGTCTGCTCCGTTGCCTGGTGCAGGTTGGAGTTCCTGACCAAACACCTGAGTGTCCACAGCCTGTGTTGGCCTGCCTGGGCAGGCTGTGGTTGTGGTGGCAAGAGCCAAAGCTGTCTTGGCGTGATGGAGGAGCCAAGGGCTGCCTCTCAGCCATCCTAGTGGGTGGTTCTGGAAGAAGCACCCAGGGTTGTGGCAGCATTGTCCGAAGACATGAAGCCAGGCCATCTTCCTTATGGCTTTCCTTGGGAGTTGGTGATGTGTACAGCTCTTGGATTTTTTGCTGTTCTCTCACTTTTCTGGAGAGGTTTTCAGTCGGTTCGTAGCAGGCTTTACGTGGGAAGAGAAAAAAGGCTGGCTCTAAATCTTGCTGGACTTATTGAGGCAAAATGTGGACTTCTTGAAAAAGTGAGCCTTGTTGAAAAAGAACATGAAGGCTTAGAATCATCTTTAAAGGATTGCAGGTTTGAGAAGGGTTCAAGAGAAGCACAACAGCTGGAGGCAACCGACGAAAAGCTGCATAGGCCCGAATCCAGCCATGGCGTTGAAATGCTCTTTCTAGAAGAAGAGCTCAAAGCACAGAAGGCTCAACATGGTCAACAGGATGAAACGATGGCGCATCTATCAAGAAGGATACAGTCCCTCCAAGGTGAATCTGAATCCCTCAGATCACAAATAGCTGAAGCTAAAACAAACTGGAGACTCTTTCAAGTGAATGAGGAAGAACTGAAGCTGGCAATCAAAGAGGTTTTGAATGAAGGATCCCTACTTCCGCCAACGCAGAGACCAACAATACAAGGAGAAGCTGAAGCACAGAGGCAACAAGGAGGTGTCCAATATAAAGCAAAAATCATATTAGAGGACTCTAAAGTAGCTGGAGAACAAGTTCTAAGGGACACAGAAAATCACATGGAGTCTCTGAGTGAATGCTTGCTGAAGATGAAGGATAGATCTTCTCCAAGCCTGGGAGCCCAAAGGGATGGTGGTCACCTGGAACTGGGAAAGACGAGTGAACCCGAAATTGGTGCTCACTTGGAGGATGAGTCCAAAGGAGCTTTGAGGAACCTGGTTTATGGTGATAAGCTAAAGGCCTCCTTAGAAATCTTGGAAGGAGGAAGAAATCAAAAATGTACTTTCTCATCTGAAGTGGAGAAAACCACGGAAGACCTTACAGAACACCTTAAAAGTCTGCAGACTGAACAGGCATCCTTGCAGTCCGAAAATGCACAGCTGCAAAGTGAGAATGAGACCCTACGGCAGAACTTTAAAGTCATGATGGAACGCTGTCAAGAAAATATGATGAAACTGCACAGGAAATTAAGAGTGGAGGAAAACTGCCGTGTGGAGCAAAAGGAGAAACTTTCCAAAGTCGAAGAAAAGATGAGCCATACAATAAAAGAGCTGGAGACCTACAGAAAGAGAGCCCAATATCTTGAAGAACAATTGCAGAGTACCATTCGTTCCTGTCTGGGGAAGATTACTTCCTCCGAGAAAGAAGCAGATGCTAGTGAGTTGGCAGCTCGGATTGCTGAAAGAAACCTCAGTTATTTCAGGAAACAAAATGCACGCAACAGACAGAAATTAACAGAGAAGGAGCTTAGATTTGAACTTGTAGAAAAAGATCCCTATGATGCACTGGATATTTCCAACTCAGCAATGGGCAGAAAGCCTTCTCCAAATGGGCCCTCACCAATAGGTCACCCTTCATCTGAAAGGAGACCTCCTCATTTTGAAACGAGTGGTCCACTCACACTCTCACCTTTCACTCCAGTGGGAGGAGGAAGAGGGTCAAGGGGCCCTGGAGAATCCTCTGGACCATGCGACTAGCAGTAAAGGAAGAGAAGCCAGCTGTCATAAGTTCACTGATTTTCAGAGAGCACCTTCTCAGACTGGGCCCCTCTCTCCTCCAGGGGAACAGGCCAGCAGGCTGATGATCCCTCCGCCAGGCCAACCATATTCTTCTGATGCACGTCTTCCTCTACAAAGGCAAGATAGGTTTTACTCAAATTGTGGTAGAGCATCGGGACCAGCAGAACACAGAATTCCTAATATGCCTCCTTTGGACTCTGATGTGCCTGATTCACCTCTCCATGCTGAAAACCAAGCAACTGGCTCTGGCTCTGTGTTGGCACCTTTCCCTCCAGTCAGAGGTGCCTTGTTTCCAGTTGACCCAAGGAGTCAGTTCATGAGAAGAGGACCTTTTTTTTCCTCCACCTCTCCCAGGAAACTTGTCTGGGAACCTGGAGATTATTTTCCACCTGACCCGCCACCCACTCCATTTCCAATGCGAAGTGTCTATGCAGGGAGGGGGTTTTCCTCACAAAATCTTCCCCCAAGAGCTGGAATTCAGCCCTCTTCACCCCCATTCTGAAAGTACAAGTGAGTTGCCTGAAGGGTTCCTTCCACCTGCAAATGAGCCTGTTACTCAACATCCAGAACCAAACAAGAAACCTCATGCTGTTGCTCTCTCTTCAAATGTAATTTGACTTATCTCTCATTTTTAGTTTTTAAGTAACTGCTTTTAGTTCAGTAATTGACTATACTTTGGCTCCAATTGAAGCTCAATGAAACAATAATTCTTAAGATAGTATTTTGTAAATAAAGATGGTTTACGTAAGAATCTTATGAGTAAATTATTCCTATTTTATGTTATTCCAGAGAACGGCATTTAATCTGATGAAGCCACTCTTACATAAACAAGAATGGGAGTGCTAGGTCCTTGTAATCTAGCTGGTGGAAATATCTTTTAAACTCCAAACAAAGAAGTGTATTTAGTATGACTGTAGCAATTGTAAAGTGACTTTAGGCTTAATGAAAAAGTGTCACTGATTTAGAGCCTGGTTGGGCATTTCAGCTAGTTTTTCCATATCAGAATAACTAGAGCATGGGAGGACTAAAGGAGAGAACACAACTAAACATGTCAAGGAAACAGGAGATCTCAACTACAAAGAAAAATGAAGACCTCTTTTTTATATTGGTTGCTTAAAACCTTACATAGCTCTTGAGATACCATATTTCCTACATTAGATTTAAGTGAGTTATGAACTCCCATTTTGACCCCATATACAGATTGCACAATCACATTGTTTACACATCCACGTTTTTACAAAATGCCATGTTAGTAACTGTTGTATTCTGCTACCTTTTCTAGCCTCTACTATCCCCCCTCTCCTGCCCTCCCATCTTCTCTCTCTATCCCGTCTGCTGTAATTTAACGTTTGGGAATTGGAAACCACACTTTAAACTCACTCTCCTCCCCTTTTTCCCTTCTGTCAAATTTCTCATCATCTTCTTCTATTTCTCCTCCTCCTCCTCCTCTTCCTCCTCCTCCTTATACCTTTAATTCATTCATCATACACTCATGCATTGGTTCATTCATTCCTTTCACGTATGGTGTTGGGGATCCAACTCAGGACCTTTGAAAGTGTGAAGCCAGCACTCTAGTGCTGAGCCAAAACCCCAGCACCTGTCTTTTTGATTTTATGACTGTTTATATGAAATTCAGAGTCGCATTCTGCTATGGTTCACTGATATGTGGATTGACCTAGTCCTTGTTTTCTGGGAGACTTTTGGAAAATATACATGAATTATTAGGAGGTTGAAATGAAGAAACAAAGAGGAAATTCCCCAATTTCTTATTCTTACATTCCATACTCTGACTCTGCCTACCTACTGTAAAAGCTTTTAAACTCTTACTCCCCATTTCTATATCATTGCCAACAAGTGAACGTTCACTGCCCTACAACAAACCAGAGAACTCACATTGAACCATGTTTCCCCAGTAGAGACCAAGACACAATACTTATTAAAAAAATACCCTAGTTATGAATCAGTAGGTAAAGCTTTATTTGAGTGTTAAATGTGCTCTAATTATGTGTTTGTGTGTGTGTTGATGTGTGTGGTGTGTGGGTGTGTGTGCTTGTGTGTAAAACAAGCACTGAGGTGTAAAATAAATGCAGGATTGCAACGGCCTTCTTAAAAATAAGAAGCAACTTTATCACATTTGAAGCCCAGTGAAGAATCTGCCTGATACTTAACCTACAATTAATTGAAATGTGAAAACTTCAGGCCTAGAAAAACAAAGCCAACATACATACTGAATCTAATCAGTCTGTCTCACCTGTTTTCTAATCACTCCTTTAAATAAACCTAAATTGCCAGCATAAAACATCATTTGTTCTTAACGAATGGACGGATGTCCCCCGTCATGGGCTGTGTAAAATACATGGAGGATCCGGCACTGCTTGTTATCTAGAATGACTTCTGCCTGAACTACTATTGGAGAATGGTTGCTGATATACTGCGGTTCTTATACCAGTAAACTGGAATGAAGGTAATTTCAGGCTGCAAAGGAATCAATTGATTTTACTAACTGGTTTTTGGAAAACACTGCCATGAAAAATTATCAATATGTTCATAAAGGCATCTACATGTCTCTTCACAAGGGTTTTACTCAATGGGGGAGGTGGTGAGGTCTGGATATAACTGAACTGTCCATCAGTAGGTAGAACAATATAATGGGAATCAGAGTGCACATTCCGGTTTGAACTCAATCTAGGTAACGTGGATTCATCTCTGTGTAATAGGCCTGCTTCTGGAAAACACAATGTAGAGCTCCAAAAGCAGAACGATTCTTTCAGAATACCATGTTATGTTTGTAAATAGATAGACAGATAGATATACAGGAATCAAAAATCTGAAAACGGTCCGGAAGTGTACATTTCAATAACTTACAATGTCAGTAGTGGGGGATTAATAGCAGATCAAGAAGACTGTGTCTGTATGCGAAATGGTTCAATTTTTGAAAGAGTTTTTTAAATGAAAATGGACAAAAAAATTGAAAGGGTTACAGTAAGTGTTGAGGAGTGACTTGGCCAAAGGAGCACAGAGGTGAGAAAGAATTAAGTAGAGTTCAATAGAACCAGGTATAATTTCTGTACACATGACTCCATGAACAGGAGCAAAGGGGACACTTAAAGAAATCATAGGACTAAGGAGAGATCAGGATTAGGAGGGTTTGTACTAGTCTAGAAATGCTGACCTGAAAACCAATTAAGTTTTCCACTCCTTCTTTGGAGGAACATTAGCTGTGCCGTGCTTTTCAAAAATGACTTGTCATAACTGATTTATGCCCATGTTAGCAACTCTTCTGAAATTACTTTGAAAGTAGACTAATGTGAGAGTTTCTCTTTAGAGATAATTCAAGTTACTTGCATAGGAAGTGGCAGCAGGTCTGGGGATGTTGTAGCTCAGTGGCAGTGACCTTGCCTAGCTTGGGGCTGGCCTGCCATGGACTTTCACCCCAAACACTTGCAAGAAAAGAAAAGGGAGGGAAGGGAGAGAGAAAGTTGGAAGGGAGGAAGGCAAAGTTGGAGGGATGCAGGGAGGTAGAAAAGAAGGAAGAAGAAAAGGGGAAAACCCAGGAAGGGAGGAAGGAAGCAAGGAAGGTAGGAAATAGGGAGAGCACAAGGGCAGGGAAAGGACTGAGTCACTCAAACAAAAGGCAAGGGACACAAAGACCAATAGAGGCCATAAAAGCTGTTTGAACCAGTTTAGTCAGCTTTAGAATTTGAGTGACATCAAACTGAATGATATTATGACTGGATGGAATCTTCCTACTAACCCCGCCTTGGCCTGGCCTAAACCAAATCAAGGGGTGGGTGGCATGGAGAGGAATTCTCTCTGGCTGGAGTGGGAGGGACCGAAACCTGTGGCACATGAGGATGCACTGGGTAGGGAAGCGGACAAGACTCCCCTGATGGGCAGTTGAGCACAACAAGGCTCCTGGGAGCCTTTGATCATGGCTCCCACCGCCATACGCCCACCACCCACCATACGCTCAGCCCCTGAAGGGGATCACAGTGGTCTGCTCCGTTGCCTGGTGCAGGTTGGAGTTCCTGACCAAACACCTGAGTGTCCACAGCCTGTGTTGGCCTGCCTGGGCAGGCTGTGGTTGTGGTGGCAAGAGCCAAAGCTGTCTTGGCGTGATGGAGGAGCCAAGGGCTGCCTCTCAGCCATCCTAGTGGGTGGTTCTGGAAGAAGCACCCAGGGTTGTGGCAGCATTGTCCGAAGACATGAATCCAGGCCATCTTCCTTATGGCTTTCCTTGGGAGTTGGTGATGTGTACAGCTCTTGGATTTTTTGCTGTTCTCTCACTTTTCTGGAGAGGTTTTCAGTCGGTTCGTAGCAGGCTTTACGTGGGAAGAGAAAAAAGGCTGGCTCTAAATCTTGCTGGACTTATTGAGGCAAAATGTGGACTTCTTGAAAAAGTGAGCCTTGTTGAAAAAGAACATGAAGGCTTAGAATCATCTTTAAAGGATTGCAGGTTTGAGAAGGGTTCAAGAGAAGCACAACAGCTGGAGGCAACCGACGAAAAGCTGCATAGGCCCGAATCCAGCCATGGCGTTGAAATGCTCTTTCTAGAAGAAGAGCTCAAAGCACAGAAGGCTCAACATGGTCAACAGGATGAAACGATGGCGCATCTATCAAGAAGGATACAGTCCCTCCAAGGTGAATCTGAATCCCTCAGATCACAAATAGCTGAAGCTAAAACAAACTGGAGACTCTTTCAAGTGAATGAGGAAGAACTGAAGCTGGCAATCAAAGAGGTTTTGAATGAAGGATCCCTACTTCCGCCAACGCAGAGACCAACAATACAAGGAGAAGCTGAAGCACAGAGGCAACAAGGAGGTGTCCAATATAAAGCAAAAATCATATTAGAGGACTCTAAAGTAGCTGGAGAACAAGTTCTAAGGGACACAGAAAATCACATGGAGTCTCTGAGTGAATGCTTGCTGAAGATGAAGGATAGATCTTCTCCAAGCCTGGGAGCCCAAAGGGATGGTGGTCACCTGGAACTGGGAAAGACGAGTGAACCCGAAATTGGTGCTCACTTGGAGGATGAGTCCAAAGGAGCTTTGAGGAACCTGGTTTATGGTGATAAGCTAAAGGCCTCCTTAGAAATCTTGGAAGGAGGAAGAAATCAAAAATGTACTTTCTCATCTGAAGTGGAGAAAACCACGGAAGACCTTACAGAACACCTTAAAAGTCTGCAGACTGAACAGGCATCCTTGCAGTCCGAAAATCCACAGCTGCAAAGTGAGAATGAGACCCTACGGAAGAACTTTAAAGTCATGATGGAACGCTGTCAAGAAAATATGATGAAACTGCACAGGAAATTAAGAGTGGAGGAAAACTGCCGTGTGGAGCAAAAGGAGAAACTTTCCAAAGTCGAAGAAAAGATGAGCCATACAATAAAAGAGCTTGAGACCTACAGAAAGAGAGCCCAATATCTTGAAGAACAATTGCAGAGTACCATTCGTTCCTGTCTGGGGAAGATTACTTCCTCCGAGAAAGAAGCAGATGCTAGTGAGTTGGCAGCTCGGATTGCTGAAAGAAACCTCAGTTATTTCAGGAAACAAAATGCACGCAACAGACAGAAATTAACTGAGAAGGAGCTTAGATTTGAACTTGTAGAAAAAGATCCCTATGATGCACTGGATGTTTCCAACTCAGCAATGGGCAGAAAGCCTTCTCCAAATGGGCCCTCACCAATAGGTCACCCTTCATCTGAAAGGAGACCTCCTCATTTTGAAAAGAGTGGTCCACTCACACTCTCACCTTTCACTCCAGTGGGAGGAGGAAGAGGGTCAAGGGGCCCTGGAGAATCCTCTGGACCATGCGACTAGCAGTAAAGGAAGAGAAGCCAGCTGTCATAAGTTCACTGATTTTCAGAGAGCACCTTCTCAGACTGGGCCCCTCTCTCCTCCAGGGGAACAGGCCAGCAGGCTGATGATCCCTCCGCCAGGCCAACCATATTCTTCTGATGCACGTCTTCCTCTACAAAGGCAAGATAGGTTTTACTCAAATTGTGGTAGAGCATCGGGACCAGCAGAACACAGAATTCCTAATATGCCTCCTTTGGACTCTGATGTGCCTGATTCACCTCTCCATGCTGAAAACCAAGCAACTGGCTCTGGCTCTGTGTTGGCACCTTTCCCTCCAGTCAGAGGTGCCTTGTTTCCAGTTGACCCAAGGAGTCAGTTCATGAGAAGAGGACCTTTTTTTTCCTCCACCTCTCCCAGGAAACTTGTCTGGGAACCTGGAGATTATTTTCCACCTGACCCGCCACCCACTCCATTTCCAATGCGAAGTGTCTATGCAGGGAGGGGGTTTTCCTCACAAAATCTTCCCCCAAGAGCTGGAATTCAGCCCTCTTCACCCCCATTCTGAAAGTACAAGTGAGTTGCCTGAAGGGTTCCTTCCACCTGCAAATGAGCCTGTTACTCAACATCCAGAACCAAACAAGAAACCTCATGCTGTTGCTCTCTCTTCAAATGTAATTTGACTTATCTCTCATTTTTAGTTTTTAAGTAACTGCTTTTAGTTCAGTAATTGACTATACTTTGGCTCCAATTGAAGCTCAATGAAACAATAATTCTTAAGATAGTATTTTGTAAATAAAGATGGTTTACGTAAGAATCTTATGAGTAAATTATTCCTATTTTATGTTATTCCAGAGAACGGCATTTAATCTGATGAAGCCACTCTTACATAAACAAGAATGGGAGTTCTAGGTCCTTGTAATCTAGCTGGTGGAAATATCTTTTAAACTCCAAACAAAGAAGTGTATTTAGTATGACTGTAGCAATTGTAAAGTGACTTTAGGCTTAATGAAAAAGTGTCACTGATTTAGAGACTGGTTGGGCATTTCAGCTAGTTTTTCCATATCAGAATAACTAGAGCATGGGAGGACTAAAGGAGAGAACACAACTAAACATGTCAAGGAAACAGGAGATCTCAACTACAAAGAAAAATGAAGACCTCTTTTTTATATTGGTTGCTTAAAACCTTACATAGCTCTTGAGATACCATATTTCCTACATTAGATTCAAGTGAGTTATGAACTCCCATTTTGACCCCATATACAGATTGCACAATCACATTGTTTACACATCCACGTTTTTACAAAATGCCATGTTAGTAACTGTTGTATTCTGCTACCTTTTCTAGCCTCTACTATCCCCCCTCTCCTGCCCTCCCATCTTCTCTCTCTATCCCGTCTGCTGTAATTTAACGTTTGGGAATTGGAAACCACACTCTAAACTCACTCTCCTCCCCTTTTTCCCTTCTGTCAAATTTCTCATCATCTTCTTCTATTTCTCCTCCTCCTCCTCCTCTTCCTCCTCCTCCTTATACCTTTAATTCATTCATCATACACTCATGCATTGGTTCATTCATTCCTTTCACGTATGGTGTTGGGGATCCAACTCAGGACCTTTGAAAGTGTGAAGCCAGCACTCTAGTGCTGAGCCAAAACCCCAGCACCTGTCTTTTTGATTTTATGACTGTTTATATGAAATTCAGAGTCGCATTCTGCTATGGTTCACTGATATGTGGATTGACCTAGTCCTTGTTTTCTGGGAGACTTTTGGAAAATATACATGAATTATTAGGAGGTTGAAATGAAGAAACAAAGAGGAAATTCCCCAATTTCTTATTCTTAGATTCCATACTCTGACTCTGCCTACCTACTGTAAAAACTTTTAAACTCTTACTCCCCATTTCTATATCATTGCCAACAAGTGAACGTTCACTGCCCTACAACAAACCGGAGAACTCACATTGAACCATGTTTCCCCAGTAGAGACCAAGACACAATACTTATTAAAAAAATACCCTAGTTATGAATCAGTAGGTAAAGCTTTATTTGAGTGTTAAATGTGCTCTAATTATGTGTTTGTGTGTGTGTTGATGTGTGTGGTGTGTGGGTGTGTGTGCTTGTGTGTAAAACAAGCACTGAGGTGTAAAATAAATGCAGGATTGCAACGGCCTTCTTAAAAATAAGAAGCAACTTTATCACATTTGAAGCCCAGTGAAGAATCTGCCTGATACTTAACCTACAATTAATTGAAATGTGAAAACTTCAGGCCTAGAAAAACAAAGCCAACATACATACTGAATCTAATCAGTCTGTCTCACCTGTTTTCTAATCACTCCTTTAAATAAACCTAAATTGCCAGCATAAAACATCAGTTGTTCTAAACGAATGGACGGATGTCCCCCGTCATGGGCTGTGTAAAATACATGGAGGATCCGGCACTGCTTGTTATCTAGAATGACTTCTGCCTGAACTACTATTGGAGAATGGTTGCTGATATACTGCGGTTCTTATACCAGTAAACTGGAATGAAGGTAATTTCAGGCTGCAAAGGAATCAATTGATTTTACTAACTGGTTTTTGGAAAACACTGCCATGAAAAATTATCAATATGTTCATAAAGGCATCTACATGTCTCTTCACAAGGGTTTTACTCAATGGGGGAGGTGGTGAGGTCTGGATATAACTGAACTGTCCATCAGTAGGTAGAACAATATAATGGGAATCAGAGTGCACATTCCGGTTTGAACTCAATCTAGGTAACGTGGATTCATCTCTGTGTAATAGGCCTGCTTCTGGAAAACACAATGTAGAGCTCCAAAAGCAGAACGATTCTTTCAGAATACCATGTTATGTTTGTAAATAGATAGACAGATAGATATACAGGAATCAAAAATCTGAAAACGTTCCGGAAGTGTACATTTCAATAACTTACAATGTCAGTAGTGGAGGATTAATAGCAGATCAAGAAGACTGTGTCTGCATGCGAAATGGTTCAATTTTTGAAAGAGTTTTTTAAATGAAAATGCACAAAAAAATTGAAAGGGTTACAGTAAGTGTTGAGGAGTGACTTGGCCAAAGGAGCACAGAGGTGAGAAAGAATTAAGTAGAGTTCAATAGAACCAGGTATAATTTCTGTACACATGACTCCATGAACAGGAGCAAAGGGGACACTTAAAGAAATCATAGGACTAAGGAGAGATCAGGATTAGGAGGGTTTGTACTAGTCTAGAAATGCTGACCTGAAAACCAATTAAGTTTTCCACTCCTTCTTTGGAGGAACATTAGCTGTGCCGTGCTTTTCAAAAATGACTTGTCATAACTGATTTATGCCCATGTTAGCAACTCTTGTGAAATTACTTTGAAAGTAGACTAATGTGAGAGTTTCTCTTTAGAGATAATTCAAGTTACTTGCATAGGAAGTGGCAGCAGGTCTGGGGATGTTGTAGCTCAGTGGCAGTGACCTTGCCTAGCTTGGGGCTGGCCTGCCATGGACTTTCACCCCAAACACTTGCAAGAAAAGAAAAGGGAGGGAAGGGAGAGAGAAAGTTGGAAGGGAGGAAGGCAAAGTTGGAGGGATGCAGGGAGGTAGAAAAGAAGGAAGAAGAAAAGGGGAAAACCCAGGAAGGGAGGAAGGAAGCAAGGAAGGTAGGAAATAGGGAGAGCACAAGGGCAGGGAAAGGACTGAGTCACTCAAACAAAAGGCAAGGGACACAAAGACCAATAGAGGCCATAAAAGCTGTTTGAACCAGTTTAGTCAGCTTTAGAATTTGAGTGACATCAAACTGAATGTTATTGTGACTGGATGGAATCTTCCTACTAACCCCGCCTTGGCCTGGCCTAAACCAAATCAAGGGGTGGGTGGCATGGAGAGGAATTCTCTCTGGCTGGAGTGGGAGGGACCGAAACCTGTGGCACATGAGGATGCACTGGGTAGGGAAGCGGACAAGACCCCCCTGATGGGCAGTTGAGCACAACAAGGCTCCTGGGAGCCTTTGATCATGGCTCCCACCGCCATACGCCCACCACCCACCATACGCTCAGCCCCTGAAGGGGATCACAGTGGTCTGCTCCGTTGCCTGGTGCAGGTTGGAGTTCCTGACCAAACACCTGAGTGTCCACAGCCTGTGTTGGCCTGCCTGGGCAGGCTGTGGTTGTGGTGGCAAGAGCCAAAGCTGTCTTGGCGTGATGGAGGAGCCAAGGGCTGCCTCTCAGCCATCCTAGTGGGTGGTTCTGGAAGAAGCACCCAGGGTTGTGGCAGCATTGTCCGAAGACATGAAGCCAGGCCATCTTCCTTATGGCTTTCCTTGGGAGTTGGTGATGTGTACAGCTCTTGGATTTTTTGCTGTTCTCTCACTTTTCTGGAGAGGTTTTCAGTCGGTTCGTAGCAGGCTTTACGTGGGAAGAGAAAAAAGGCTGGCTCTAAATCTTGCTGGACTTATTGAGGCAAAATGTGGACTTCTTGAAAAAGTGAGCCTTGTTGAAAAAGAACATGAAGGCTTAGAATCATCTTTAAAGGATTGCAGGTTTGAGAAGGGTTCAAGAGAAGCACAACAGCTGGAGGCAACCGACGAAAAGCTGCATAGGCCCGAATCCAGCCATGGCGTTGAAATGCTCTTTCTAGAAGAAGAGCTCAAAGCACAGAAGGCTCAACATGGTCAACAGGATGAAACGATGGCGCATCTATCAAGAAGGATACAGTCCCTCCAAGGTGAATCTGAATCCCTCAGATCACAAATAGCTGAAGCTAAAACAAACTGGAGACTCTTTCAAGTGAATGAGGAAGAACTGAAGCTGGCAATCAAAGAGGTTTTGAATGAAGGATCCCTACTTCCGCCAACGCAGAGACCAACAATACAAGGAGAAGCTGAAGCACAGAGGCAACAAGGAGGTGTCCAATATAAAGCAAAAATCATATTAGAGGACTCTAAAGTAGCTGGAGAACAAGTTCTAAGGGACACAGAAAATCACATGGAGTCTCTGAGTGAATGCTTGCTGAAGATGAAGGATAGATCTTCTCCAAGCCTGGGAGCCCAAAGGGATGGTGGTCACCTGGAACTGGGAAAGACGAGTGAACCCGAAATTGGTGCTCACTTGGAGGATGAGTCCAAAGGAGCTTTGAGGAACCTGGTTTATGGTGATAAGCTAAAGGCCTCCTTAGAAATCTTGGAAGGAGGAAGAAATCAAAAATGTACTTTCTCATCTGAAGTGGAGAAAACCACGGAAGACCTTACAGAACACCTTAAAAGTCTGCAGACTGAACAAGCATCCTTGCAATCCGAAAATGCACAGCTGCAAAGTGAGAATGAGACCCTACGGAAGAACTTTAAAGTCATGATGGAACGCTGTCAAGAAAATATGATGAAACTGCACAGGAAATTAAGAGTGGAGGAAAACTGCCGTGTGGAGCAAAAGGAGAAACTTTCCAAAGTCGAAGAAAAGATGAGCCATACAATAAAAGAGCTGGAGACCTACAGAAAGAGAGCCCAATATCTTGAAGAACAATTGCAGAGTACCATTCGTTCCTGTCTGGGGAAGATTACTTCCTCCGAGAAAGAAGCAGATGCTAGTGAGTTGGCAGCTCGGATTGCTGAAAGAAACCTCAGTTATTTCAGGAAACAAAATGCACGCAACAGACAGAAATTAACTGAGAAGGAGCTTAGATTTGAACTTGTAGAAAAAGATCCCTATGATGCACTGGATGTTTCCAACTCAGCAATGGGCAGAAAGCCTTCTCCAAATGGGCCCTCACCAATAGGTCACCCTTCATCTGAAAGGAGACCTCCTCATTTTGAAACGAGTGGTCCACTCACACTCTCACCTTTCACTCCAGTGGGAGGAGGAAGAGGGTCAAGGGGCCCTGGAGAATCCTCTGGACCATGCGACTAGCAGTAAAGGAAGAGAAGCCAGCTGTCATAAGTTCACTGATTTTCAGAGAGCACCTTCTCAGACTGGGCCCCTCTCTCCTCCAGGGGAACAGGCCAGCAGGCTGATGATCCCTCCGCCAGGCCAACCATATTCTTCTGATGCACGTCTTCCTCTACAAAGGCAAGATAGGTTTTACTCAAATTGTGGTAGAGCATCGGGACCAGCAGAACACAGAATTCCTAATATGCCTCCTTTGGACTCTGATGTGCCTGATTCACCTCTCCATGCTGAAAACCAAGCAACTGGCTCTGGCTCTGTGTTGGCACCTTTCCCTCCAGTCAGAGGTGCCTTGTTTCCAGTTGACCCAAGGAGTCAGTTCATGAGAAGAGGACCTTTTTTTTCCTCCACCTCTCCCAGGAAACTTGTCTGGGAACCTGGAGATTATTTTCCACCTGACCCGCCACCCACTCCATTTCCAATGCGAAGTGTCTATGCAGGGAGGGGGTTTTCCTCACAAAATCTTCCCCCAAGAGCTGGAATTCAGCCCTCTTCACCCCCATTCTGAAAGTACAAGTGAGTTGCCTGAAGGGTTCCTTCCACCTGCAAATGAGCCTGTTACTCAACATCCAGAACCAAACAAGAAACCTCATGCTGTTGCTCTCTCTTCAAATGTAATTTGACTTATCTCTCATTTTTAGTTTTTAAGTAACTGCTTTTAGTTCAGTAATTGACTATACTTTGGCTCCAATTGAAGCTCAATGAAACAATAATTCTTAAGATAGTATTTTGTAAATAAAGATGGTTTACGTAAGAATCTTATGAGTAAATTATTCCTATTTTATGTTATTCCAGAGAACGGCATTTAATCTGATGAAGCCACTCTTACATAAACAAGAATGGGAGTTCTAGGTCCTTGTAATCTAGCTGGTGGAAATATCTTTTAAACTCCAAACAAAGAAGTGTATTTAGTATGACTGTAGCAATTGTAAAGTGACTTTAGGCTTAATGAAAAAGTGTCACTGATTTAGAGACTGGTTGGGCATTTCAGCTAGTTTTTCCATATCAGAATAACTAGAGCCTGGGAGGACTAAAGGAGAGAACACAACTAAACATGTCAAGGAAACAGGAGATCTCAACTACAAAGAAAAATGAAGACCTCTTTTTTATATTGGTTGCTTAAAACCTTACATAGCTCTTGAGATACCATATTTCCTACATTAGATTCAAGTGAGTTATGAACTCCCATTTTGACCCCATATACAGATTGCACAATCACATTGTTTACACATCCACGTTTTTACAAAATGCCATGTTAGTAACTGTTGTATTCTGCTACCTTTTCTAGCCTCTACTATCCCCCCTCTCCTGCCCTCCCATCTTCTCTCTCTATCCCGTCTGCTGTAATTTAACGTTTGGGAATTGGAAACCACACTTTAAACTCACTCTCCTCCCCTTTTTCCCTTCTGTCAAATTTCTCATCATCTTCTTCTATTTCTCCTCCTCCTCCTCCTCCTCTTCCTCCTCCTCCTTATACCTTTAATTCATTCATCATTCACTCATGCATTGGTTCATTTATTCCTTTCACGTATGGTGTTGGGGATCCAACTCAGGACCTTTGAAAGTGTGAAGCCAGCACTCTAGTGCTGAGCCAAAACCCCAGCACCTGTCTTTTTGATTTTATGACTGTTTATATGAAATTCAGAGTCGCATTCTGCTATGGTTCACTGATATGTGGATTGACCTAGTCCTTGTTTTCTGGGAGACTTTTGGAAAATATACATGAATTATTAGGAGGTTGAAATGAAGAAACAAAGAGGAAATTCCCCAATTTCTTATTCTTAGATTCCATACTCTGACTCTGCCTACCTACTGTAAAAACTTTTAAACTCTTACTCCCCATTTCTATATCATTGCCAACAAGTGAACGTTCACTGCCCTACAACAAACCAGAGAACTCACATTGAACCATGTTTCCCCAGTAGAGACCAAGACACAATACTTATTTAAAAAATACCCTAGTTATGAATCAGTAGGTAAAGCTTTATTTGAGTGTTAAATGTGCTCTAATTATGTGTTTGTGTGTGTGTTGATGTGTGTGGTGTGTGGGTGTGTGTGCTTGTGTGTAAAACAAGCACTGAGGTGTAAAATAAATGCAGGATTGCAACGGCCTTCTTAAAAATAAGAAGCAACTTTATCACATTTGAAGCCCAGTGAAGAATCTGCCTGATACTTAACCTACAATTAATTGAAATGTGAAAACTTCAGGCCTAGAAAAACAAAGCCAACATACATACTGAATCTAATCAGTCTGTCTCACCTGTTTTCTAATCACTCCTTTAAATAAACCTAAATTGCCAGCATAAAACATCAGTTGTTCTAAACGAATGGACGGATGTTCCCCGTCATGGGCTGTGTAAAATACATGGAGGATCCGGCACTGCTTGTTATCTAGAATGACTTCTGCCTGAACTACTATTGGAGAATGGTTGCTGATATACTGCGGTTCTTATACCAGTAAACTGGAATGAAGGTAATTTCAGGCTGCAAAGGAATCAATTGATTTTACTAACTGGTTTTTGGAAAACACTGCCATGAAAAATTATCAATATGTTCATAAAGGCATCTACATGTCTCTTCACAAGGGTTTTACTCAATGGGGGAGGTGGTGAGGTCTGGATATAACTGAACTGTCCATCAGTAGGTAGAACAATATAATGGGAATCAGAGTGCACATTCCGGTTTGAACTCAATCTAGGTAACGTGGATTCATCTCTGTGTAATAGGCCTGCTTCTGGAAAACACAATGTAGAGCTCCAAAAGCAGAACGATTCTTTCAGAATACCATGTTATGTTTGTAAATAGATAGACAGATAGATATACAGGAATCAAAAATCTGAAAACGGTCCGGAAGTGTACATTTCAATAACTTACAATGTCAGTAGTGGGGGATTAATAGCAGATCAAGAAGACTGTGTCTGCATGCGAAATGGTTCAATTTTTGAAAGAGTTTTTTAAATGAAAATGGACAAAAAAATTGAAAGGGTTACAGTAAGTGTTGAGGAGTGACTTGGCCAAAGGAGCACAGAGGTGAGAAAGAATTAAGTAGAGTTCAATAGAACCAGGTATAATTTCTGTACACATGACTCCATGAACAGGAGCAAAGGGGACACTTAAAGAAATCATAGGACTAAGGAGAGATCAGGATTAGGAGGGTTTGTACTAGTCTAGAAATGCTGACCTGAAAACCAATTAAGTTTTCCACTCCTTCTTTGGAGGAACATTAGCTGTGCCGTGCTTTTCAAAAATGACTTGTCATAACTGATTTATGCCCATGTTAGCAACTCTTCTGAAATTACTTTGAAAGTAGACTAATGTGAGAGTTTCTCTTTAGAGATAATTCAAGTTACTTGCATAGGAAGTGGCAGCAGGTCTGGGGATGTTGTAGCTCAGTGGCAGTGACCTTGCCTAGCTTGGGGCTGGCCTGCCATGGACTTTCACCCCAAACACTTGCAAGAAAAGAAAAGGGAGGGAAGGGAGAGAGAAAGTTGGAAGGGAGGAAGGCAAAGTTGGAGGGATGCAGGGAGGTAGAAAAGAAGGAAGAAGAAAAGGGGAAAACCCAGGAAGGGAGGAAGGAAGCAAGGAAGGTAGGAAATAGGGAGAGCACAAGGGCAGGGAAAGGACTGAGTCACTCAAACAAAAGGCAAGGGACACAAAGACCAATAGAGGCCATAAAAGCTGTTTGAACCAGTTTAGTCAGCTTTAGAATTTGGGTGACATCAAACTGAATGTTATTATGACTGGATGGAATCTTCCTACTAACCCCGCCTTGGCCTGGCCTAAACCAAATCAAGGGGTGGGTGGCATGGAGAGGAATTCTCTCTGGCTGGAGTGGGAGGGACCGAAACCTGTGGCACATGAGGATGCACTGGGTAGGGAAGCGGACAAGACTCCCCTGATGGGCAGTTGAGCACAACAAGGCTCCTGGGAGCCTTTGATCATGGCTCCCACCGCCATACGCCCACCACCCACCATACGCTCAGCCCCTGAAGGGGATCACAGTGGTCTGCTCCGTTGCCTGGTGCAGGTTGGAGTTCCTGACCAAACACCTGAGTGTCCACAGCCTGTGTTGGCCTGCCTGGGCAGGCTGTGGTTGTGGTGGCAAGAGCCAAAGCTGTCTTGGCGTGATGGAGGAGCCAAGGGCTGCCTCTCAGCCATCCTAGTGGGTGGTTCTGGAAGAAGCACCCAGGGTTGTGGCAGCATTGTCCGAAGACATGAAGCCAGGCCATCTTCCTTATGGCTTTCCTTGGGAGTTGGTGATGTGTACAGCTCTTGGATTTTTTGCTGTTCTCTCACTGTTCTGGAGAGGTTTTCAGTCGGTTCGTAGCAGGCTTTACGTGGGAAGAGAAAAAAGGCTGGCTCTAAATCTTGCTGGACTTATTGAGGCAAAATGTGGACTTCTTGAAAAAGTGAGCCTTGTTGAAAAAGAACATGAAGGCTTAGAATCATCTTTAAAGGATTGCAGGTTTGAGAAGGGTTCAAGAGAAGCACAACAGCTGGAGGCAACCGATGAAAAGCTGCATAGGCCCGAATCCAGCCATGGCGTTGAAATGCTCTTTCTAGAAGAAGAGCTCAAAGCACAGAAGGCTCAACATGGTCAACAGGATGAAACGATGGCGCATCTATCAAGAAGGATACAGTCCCTCCAAGGTGAATCTGAATCCCTCAGATCACAAATAGCTGAAGCTAAAACAAACTGGAGACTCTTTCAAGTGAATGAGGAAGAACTGAAGCTGGCAATCAAAGAGGTTTTGAATGAAGGATCCCTACTTCCGCCAACGCAGAGACCAACAATACAAGGAGAAGCTGAAGCACAGAGGCAACAAGGAGGTGTCCAATATAAAGCAAAAATCATATTAGAGGACTCTAAAGTAGCTGGAGAACAAGTTCTAAGGGACACAGAAAATCACATGGAGTCTCTGAGTGAATGCTTGCTGAAGATGAAGGATAGATCTTCTCCAAGCCTGGGAGCCCAAAGGGATGGTGGTCACCTGGAACTGGGAAAGACGAGTGAACCCGAAATTGGTGCTCACTTGGAGGATGAGTCCAAAGGAGCTTTGAGGAACCTGGTTTATGGTGATAAGCTAAAGGCCTCCTTAGAAATCTTGGAAGGAGGAACAAATCAAAAATGTACTTTCTCATCTGAAGTGGAGAAAACCACGGAAGACCTTACAGAACACCTTAAAAGTCTGCAGACTGAACAGGCATCCTTGCAGTCCGAAAATGCACAGCTGCAAAGTGAGAATGAGACCCTACGGCAGAACTTTAAAGTCATGATGGAACGCTGTCAAGAAAATATGATGAAACTGCACAGGAAATTAAGAGTGGAGGAAAACTGCCGTGTGGAGCAAAAGGAGAAACTTTCCAAAGTCGAAGAAAAGATGAGCCATACAATAAAAGAGCTGGAGACCTACAGAAAGAGAGCCCAATATCTTGAAGAACAATTGCAGAGTACCATTCGTTCCTGTCTGGGGAAGATTACTTCCTCCGAGAAAGAAGCAGATGCTAGTGAGTTGGCAGCTCGGATTGCTGAAAGAAACCTCAGTTATTTCAGGAAACAAAATGCACGCAACAGACAGAAATTAACTGAGAAGGAGCTTAGATTTGAACTTGTAGAAAAAGATCCCTATGATGCACTGGATGTTTCCAACTCAGCAATGGGCAGAAAGCCTTCTCCAAATGGGCCCTCACCAATAGGTCACCCTTCATCTGAAAGGAGACCTCCTCATTTTGAAAAGAGTGGTCCACTCACACTCTCACCTTTCACTCCAGTGGGAGGAGGAAGAGGGTCAAGGGGCCCTGGAGAATCCTCTGGACCATGCGACTAGCAGTAAAGGAAGAGAAGCCAGCTGTCATAAGTTCACTGATTTTCAGAGAGCACCTTCTCAGACTGGGCCCCTCTCTCCTCCAGGGGAACAGGCCAGCAGGCTGATGATCCCTCCGCCAGGCCAACCATATTCTTCTGATGCACGTCTTCCTCTACAAAGGCAAGATAGGTTTTACTCAAATTGTGGTAGAGCATCGGGACCAGCAGAACACAGAATTCCTAATATGCCTCCTTTGGACTCTGATGTGCCTGATTCACCTCTCCATGCTGAAAACCAAGCAACTGGCTCTGGCTCTGTGTTGGCACCTTTCCCTCCAGTCAGAGGTGCCTTGTTTCCAGTTGACCCAAGGAGTCAGTTCATGAGAAGAGGACCTTTTTTTTCCTCCACCTCTCCCAGGAAACTTGTCTGGGAACCTGGAGATTATTTTCCACCTGACCCGCCACCCACTCCATTTCCAATGCGAAGTGTCTATGCAGGGAGGGGGTTTTCCTCACAAAATCTTCCCCCAAGAGCTGGAATTCAGCCCTCTTCACCCCCATTCTGAAAGTACAAGTGAGTTGCCTGAAGGGTTCCTTCCACCTGCAAATGAGCCTGTTACTCAACATCCAGAACCAAACAAGAAACCTCATGCTGTTGCTCTCTCTTCAAATGTAATTTGACTTATCTCTCATTTTTAGTTTTTAAGTAACTGCTTTTAGTTCAGTAATTGACTATACTTTGGCTCCAATTGAAGCTCAATGAAACAATAATTCTTAAGATAGTATTTTGTAAATAAAGATGGTTTACGTAAGAATCTTATGAGTAAATTATTCCTATTTTATGTTATTCCAGAGAACGGCATTTAATCTGATGAAGCCACTCTTACATAAACAAGAATGGGAGTTCTAGGTCCTTGTAATCTAGCTGGTGGAAATATCTTTTAAACTCCAAACAAAGAAGTGTATTTAGTATGACTGTAGCAATTGTAAAGTGACTTTAGGCTTAATGAAAAAGTGTCACTGATTTAGAGACTGGTTGGGCATTTCAGCTAGTTTTTCCATATCAGAATAACTAGAGCATGGGAGGACTAAAGGAGAGAACACAACTAAACATGTCAAGGAAACAGGAGATCTCAACTACAAAGAAAAATGAAGACCTCTTTTTTATATTGGTTGCTTAAAACCTTACATAGCTCTTGAGATACCATATTTCCTACATTAGATTCAAGTGAGTTATGAACTCCCATTTTGACCCCATATACAGATTGCACAATCACATTGTTTACACATCCACGTTTTTACAAAATGCCATGTTAGTAACTGTTGTATTCTGCTACCTTTTCTAGCCTCTACTATCCCCCCTCTCCTGCCCTCCCATCTTCTCTCTCTATCCCGTCTGCTGTAATTTAACGTTTGGGAATTGGAAACCACACTTTAAACTCACTCTCCTCCCCTTTTTCCCTTCTGTCAAATTTCTCATCATCTTCTTCTATTTCTCCTCCTCCTCCTCCTCTTCCTCCTCCTCCTTATACCTTTAATTCATTCATCATACACTCATGCATTGGTTCATTCATTCCTTTCACGTATGGTGTTGGGGATCCAACTCAGGACCTTTGAAAGTGTGAAGCCAGCACTCTAGTGCTGAGCCAAAACCCCAGCACCTGTCTTTTTGATTTTATGACTGTTTATATGAAATTCAGAGTCGCATTCTGCTATGGTTCACTGATATGTGGATTGACCTAGTCCTTGTTTTCTGGGAGACTTTTGGAAAATATACATGAATTATTAGGAGGTTGAAATGAAGAAACAAAGAGGAAATTCCCCAATTTCTTATTCTTAGATTCCATACTCTGACTCTGCCTACCTACTGTAAAAACTTTTAAACTCTTACTCCCCATTTCTATATCATTGCCAACAAGTGAACGTTCACTGCCCTACAACAAACCGGAGAACTCACATTGAACCATGTTTCCCCAGTAGAGACCAAGACACAATACTTATTAAAAAAATACCCTAGTTATGAATCAGTAGGTAAAGCTTTATTTGAGTGTTAAATGTGCTCTAATTATGTGTTTGTGTGTGTGTTGATGTGTGTGGTGTGTGGGTGTGTGTGCTTGTGTGTAAAACAAGCACTGAGGTGTAAAATAAATGCAGGATTGCAACGGCCTTCTTAAAAATAAGAAGCAACTTTATCACATTTGAAGCCCAGTGAAGAATCTGCCTGATACTTAACCTACAATTAATTGAAATGTGAAAACTTCAGGCCTAGAAAAACAAAGCCAACATACATACTGAATCTAATCAGTCTGTCTCACCTGTTTTCTAATCACTCCTTTAAATAAACCTAAATTGCCAGCATAAAACATCAGTTGTTCTAAACGAATGGACGGATGTCCCCCGTCATGGGCTGTGTAAAATACATGGAGGATCCGGCACTGCTTGTTATCTAGAATGACTTCTGCCTGAACTACTATTGGAGAATGGTTGCTGATATACTGCGGTTCTTATACCAGTAAACTGGAATGAAGGTAATTTCAGGCTGCAAAGGAATCAATTGATTTTACTAACTGGTTTTTGGAAAACACTGCCATGAAAAATTATCAATATGTTCATAAAGGCATCTACATGTCTCTTCACAAGGGTTTTACTCAATGGGGGAGTTGGTGAGGTCTGGATATAACTGAACTGTCCATCAGTAGGTAGAACAATATAATGGGAATCAGAGTGCACATTCCGGTTTGAACTCAATCTAGGTAACGTGGATTCATCTCTGTGTAATAGGCCTGCTTCTGGAAAACACAATGTAGAGCTCCAAAAGCAGAACGATTCTTTCAGAATACCATGTTATGTTTGTAAATAGATAGACAGATAGATATACAGGAATCAAAAATCTGAAAACGGTCCGGAAGTGTACATTTCAATAACTTACAATGTCAGTAGTGGGGGATTAATAGCAGATCAAGAAGACTGTGTCTGTATGCGAAATGGTTCAATTTTTGAAAGAGTTTTTTAAATGAAAATGGACAAAAAAATTGAAAGGGTTACAGTAAGTGTTGAGGAGTGACTTGGCCAAAGGAGCACAGAGGTGAGAAAGAATTAAGTAGAGTTCAATAGAACCAGGTATAATTTCTGTACACATGACTCCATGAACAGGAGCAAAGGGGACACTTAAAGAAATCATAGGACTAAGGAGAGATCAGGATTAGGAGGGTTTGTACTAGTCTAGAAATGCTGACCTGAAAACCAATTAAGTTTTCCACTCCTTCTTTGGAGGAACATTAGCTGTGCCGTGCTTTTCAAAAATGACTTGTCATAACTGATTTATGCCCATGTTAGCAACTCTTGTGAAATTACTTTGAAAGTAGACTAATGTGAGAGTTTCTCTTTAGAGATAATTCAAGTTACTTGCATAGGAAGTGGCAGCAGGTCTGGGGATGTTGTAGCTCAGTGGCAGTGACCTTGCCTAGCTTGGGGCTGGCCTGCCATGGACTTTCACCCCAAACACTTGCAAGAAAAGAAAAGGGAGGGAAGGGAGAGAGAAAGTTGGAAGGGAGGAAGGCAAAGTTGGAGGGATGCAGGGAGGTAGAAAAGAAGGAAGAAGAAAAGGGGAAAACCCAGGAAGGGAGGAAGGAAGCAAGGAAGGTAGGAAATAGGGAGAGCACAAGGGCAGGGAAAGGACTGAGTCACTCAAACAAAAGGCAAGGGACACAAAGACCAATAGAGGCCATAAAAGCTGTTTGAACCAGTTTAGTCAGCTTTAGAATTTGAGTGACATCAAACTGAATGTTATTATGACTGGATGGAATCTTCCTACTAACCCCGCCTTGGCCTGGCCTAAACCAAATCAAGGGGTGGGTGGCATGGAGAGGAATTCTCTCTGGCTGGAGTGGGAGGGACCGAAACCTGTGGCACATGAGGATGCACTGGGTAGGGAAGCGGACAAGACTCCCCTGATGGGCAGTTGAGCACAACAAGGCTCCTGGCAGCCTTTGATCATGGCTCCCACCGCCATACGCCCACCACCCACCATACGCTCAGCCCCTGAAGGGGATCACAGTGGTCTGCTCCGTTGCCTGGTGCAGGTTGGAGTTCCTGACCAAACACCTGAGTGTCCACAGCCTGTGTTGGCCTGCCTGGGCAGGCTGTGGTTGTGGTGGCAAGAGCCAAAGCTGTCTTGGCGTGATGGAGGAGCCAAGGGCTGCCTCTCAGCCATCCTAGTGGGTGGTTCTGGAAGAAGCACCCAGGGTTGTGGCAGCATTGTCCGAAGACATGAAGCCCGGCCATCTTCCTTATGGCTTTCCTTGGGAGTTGGTGATGTGTACAGCTCTTGGATTTTTTGCTGTTCTCTCACTGTTCTGGAGAGGTTTTCAGTCGGTTCGTAGCAGGCTTTACGTGGGAAGAGAAAAAAGGCTGGCTCTAAATCTTGCTGGACTTATTGAGGCAAAATGTGGACTTCTTGAAAAAGTGAGCCTTGTTGAAAAAGAACATGAAGGCTTAGAATCATCTTTAAAGGATTGCAGGTTTGAGAAGGGTTCAAGAGAAGCACAACAGCTGGAGGCAACCAACGAAAAGCTGCATAGGCCCGAATCCAGCCATGGCGTTGAAATGCTCTTTCTAGAAGAAGAGCTCAAAGCACAGAAGGCTCAACATGGTCAACAGGATGAAACGATGGCGCATCTATCAAGAAGGATACAGTCCCTCCAAGGTGAATCTGAATCCCTCAGATCACAAATAGCTGAAGCTAAAACAAACTGGAGACTCTTTCAAGTGAATGAGGAAGAACTGAAGCTGGCAATCAAAGAGGTTTTGAATGAAGGATCCCTACTTCCGCCAACGCAGAGACCAACAATACAAGGAGAAGCTGAAGCACAGAGGCAACAAGGAGGTGTCCAATATAAAGCAAAAATCATATTAGAGGACTCTAAAGTAGCTGGAGAACAAGTTCTAAGGGACACAGAAAATCACATGGAGTCTCTGAGTGAATGCTTGCTGAAGATGAAGGATAGATCTTCTCCAAGCCTGGGAGCCCAAAGGGATGGTGGTCACCTGGAACTGGGAAAGACGAGTGAACCCGAAATTGGTGCTCACTTGGAGGATGAGTCCAAAGGAGCTTTGAGGAACCTGGTTTATGGTGATAAGCTAAAGGCCTCCTTAGAAATCTTGGAAGGAGGAAGAAATCAAAAATGTACTTTCTCATCTGAAGTGGAGAAAACCACGGAAGACCTTACAGAACACCTTAAAAGTCTGCAGACTGAACAGGCATCCTTGCAGTCCGAAAATGCACAGCTGCAAAGTGAGAATGAGACCCTACGGAAGAACTTTAAAGTCATGATGGAACGCTGTCAAGAAAATATGATGAAACTGCACAGGAAATTAAGAGTGGAGGAAAACTGCCGTGTGGAGCAAAAGGAGAAACTTTCCAAAGTCGAAGAAAAGATGAGCCATACAATAAAAGAGCTGGAGACCTACAGAAAGAGAGCCCAATATCTTGAAGAACAATTGCAGAGTACCATTCGTTCCTGTCTGGGGAAGATTACTTCCTCCGAGAAAGAAGCAGATGCTAGTGAGTTGGCAGCTCGGATTGCTGAAAGAAACCTCAGTTATTTCAGGAAACAAAATGCACGCAACAGACAGAAATTAACTGAGAAGGAGCTTAGATTTGAACTTGTAGAAAAAGATCCCTATGATGCACTGGATGTTTCCAACTCAGCAATGGGCAGAAAGCCTTCTCCAAATGGGCCCTCACCAATAGGTCACCCTTCATCTGAAAGGAGACCTCCTCATTTTGAAAAGAGTGGTCCACTCACACTCTCACCTTTCACTCCAGTGGGAGGAGGAAGAGGGTCAAGGGGCCCTGGAGAATCCTCTGGACCATGCGACTAGCAGTAAAGGAAGAGAAGCCAGCTGTCATAAGTTCACTGATTTTCAGAGAGCACCTTCTCAGATTGGGCCCCTCTCTCCTCCAGGGGAACAGGCCAGCAGGCTGATGATCCCTCCGCCAGGCCAACCATATTCTTCTGATGCACGTCTTCCTCTACAAAGGCAAGATAGGTTTTACTCAAATTGTGGTAGAGCATCGGGACCAGCAGAACACAGAATTCCTAATATGCCTCCTTTGGACTCTGATGTGCCTGATTCACCTCTCCATGCTGAAAACCAAGCAACTGGCTCTGGCTCTGTGTTGGCACCTTTCCCTCCAGTCAGAGGTGCCTTGTTTCCAGTTGACCCAAGGAGTCAGTTCATGAGAAGAGGACCTTTTTTTTCCTCCACCTCTCCCAGGAAACTTGTCTGGGAACCTGGAGATTATTTTCCACCTGACCCGCCACCCACTCCATTTCCAATGCGAAGTGTCTATGCAGGGAGGGGGTTTTCCTCACAAAATCTTCCCCCAAGAGCTGGAATTCAGCCCTCTTCACCCCCATTCTGAAAGTACAAGTGAGTTGCCTGAAGGGTTCCTTCCACCTGCAAATGAGCCTGTTACTCAACATCCAGAACCAAACAAGAAACCTCATGCTGTTGCTCTCTCTTCAAATGTAATTTGACTTATCTCTCATTTTTAGTTTTTAAGTAACTGCTTTTAGTTCAGTAATTGACTATACTTTGGCTCCAATTGAAGCTCAATGAAACAATAATTCTTAAGATAGTATTTTGTAAATAAAGATGGTTTACGTAAGAATCTTATGAGTAAATTATTCCTATTTTATGTTATTCCAGAGAACGGCATTTAATCTGATGAAGCCACTCTTACATAAACAAGAATGGGAGTTCTAGGTCCTTGTAATCTAGCTGGTGGAAATATCTTTTAAACTCCAAACAAAGAAGTGTATTTAGTATGACTGTAGCAATTGTAAAGTGACTTTAGGCTTAATGAAAAAGTGTCACTGATTTAGAGACTGGTTGGGCATTTCAGCTAGTTTTTCCATATCAGAATAACTAGAGCATGGGAGGACTAAAGGAGAGAACACAACTAAACATGTCAAGGAAACAGGAGATCTCAACTACAAAGAAAAATGAAGACCTCTTTTTTATATTGGTTGCTTAAAACCTTACATAGCTCTTGAGATACCATATTTCCTACATTAGATTCAAGTGAGTTATGAACTCCCATTTTGACCCCATATACAGATTGCACAATCACATTGTTTACACATCCACGTTTTTACAAAATGCCATGTTAGTAACTGTTGTATTCTGCTACCTTTTCTAGCCTCTACTATCCCCCCTCTCCTGCCCTCCCATCTTCTCTCTCTATCCCGTCTGCTGTAATTTAACGTTTGTGAATTGGAAACCACACTTTAAACTCACTCTCCTCCCCTTTTTCCCTTCTGTCAAATTTCTCATCATCTTCTTCTATTTCTCCTCCTCCTCCTCCTCTTCCTCCTCCTCCTTATACCTTTAATTCATTCATCATACACTCATGCATTGGTTCATTCATTCCTTTCACGTATGGTGTTGGGGATCCAACTCAGGACCTTTGAAAGTGTGAAGCCAGCACTCTAGTGCTGAGCCAAAACCCCAGCACCTGTCTTTTTGATTTTATGACTGTTTATATGAAATTCAGAGTCGCATTCTGCTATGGTTCACTGATATGTGGATTGATCTAGTCCTTGTTTTCTGGGAGACTTTTGGAAAATATACATGAATTATTAGGAGGTTGAAATGAAGAAACAAAGAGGAAATTCCCCAATTTCTTATTCTTAGATTCCATACTCTGACTCTGCCTACCTACTGTAAAAACTTTTAAACTCTTACTCCCCATTTCTATATCATTGCCAACAAGTGAACGTTCACTGCCCTACAACAAACCGGAGAACTCACATTGAACCATGTTTCCCCAGTAGAGACCAAGACACAATACTTATTAAAAAAATACCCTAGTTATGAATCAGTAGGTAAAGCTTTATTTGAGTGTTAAATGTGCTCTAATTATGTGTTTGTGTGTGTGTTGATGTGTGTGGTGTGTGGGTGTGTGTGCTTGTGTGTAAAACAAGCACTGAGGTGTAAAATAAATGCAGGATTGCAACGGCCTCCTTAAAAATAAGAAGCAACTTTATAACATTTGAAGCCCAGTGAAGAATCTGCCTGATACTTAACCTACAATTAATTGAAATGTGAAAACTTCAGGCCTAGAAAAACAAAGCCAACATACATACTGAATCTAATCAGTCTGTCTCACCTGTTTTCTAATCACTCCTTTAAATAAACCTAAATTGCCAGCATAAAACATCAGTTGTTCTAAACGAATGGACGGATGTCCCCTGTCATGGGCTGTGTAAAATACATGGAGGATCCGGCACTGCTTGTTATCTAGAATGACTTCTGCCTGAACTACTATTGGAGAATGGTTGCTGATATACTGCGGTTCTTATACCAGTAAACTGGATTGAAGGTAATTTCAGGCTGCAAAGGAATCAATTGATTTTACTAACTGGTTTTTGGAAAACACTGCCATGAAAAATTATCAATATGTTCATAAAGGCATCTACATGTCTCTTCACAAGGGTTTTACTCAATGGGGGAGGTGGTGAGGTCTGGATATAACTGAACTGTCCATCAGTAGGTAGAACAATATAATGGGAATCAGAGTGCACATTCCGGTTTGAACTCAATCTAGGTAACATGGATTCATCTCTGTGTAATAGGCCTGCTTCTGGAAAACACAATGTAGAGCTCCAAAAGCAGAACGATTCTTTCAGAATACCATGTTATGTTTGTAAATAGATAGACAGATAGATATACAGGAATCAAAAATCTGAAAACGGTCCGGAAGTGTATATTTCAATAACTTACAATGTCAGTAGTGGGGGATTAATAGCAGATCAAGAAGACTGTGTCTGTATGCGAAATGGTTCAATTTTTGAAAGAGTTTTTTAAATGAAAATGGACAAAAAAATTGAAAGGGTTACAGTAAGTGTTGAGGAGTGACTTGGCCAAAGGAGCACAGAGGTGAGAAAGAATTAAGTAGAGTTCAATAGAACCAGGTATAATTTCTGTACACATGACTCCATGAACAGGAGCAAAGGGGACACTTAAAGAAATCATAGGACTAAGGAGAGATCAGGATTAGGAGGGTTTGTACTAGTCTAGAAATGCTGACCTGAAAACCAATTAAGTTTTCCACTCCTTCTTTGGAGGAACATTAGCTGTGCCGTGCTTTTCAAAAATGACTTGTCATAACTGATTTATGCCCATGTTAGCAACTCTTCTGAAATTACTTTGAAAGTAGACTAATGTGAGAGTTTCTCTTTAGAGATAATTCAAGTTACTTGCATAGGAAGTGGCAGCAGGTCTGGGGATGTTGTAGCTCAGTGGCAGTGACCTTGCCTAGCTTGGGGCTGGCCTGCCATGGACTTTCACCCCAAACACTTGCAAGAAAAGAAAAGGGAGGGAAGGGAGAGAGAAAGTTGGAAGGGAGGAAGGCAAAGTTGGAGGGATGCAGGGAGGTGGAAAAGAAGGAAGAAGAAAAGGGGAAAACCCAGGAAGGGAGGAAGGAAGCAAGGAAGGTAGGAAATAGGGAGAGCACAAGGGCAGGGAAAGGACTGAGTCACTCAAACAAAAGGCAAGGGACACAAAGACCAATAGAGGCCATAAAAGCTGTTTGAACCAGTTTAGTCAGCTTTAGAATTTGAGTGACATCAAACTGAATGTTATTATGACTGGATGGAATCTTTCTACTAACCCCGCCTTGTCCTGGCCTAAACCAAATCAAGGGGTGGGTGGCATGGAGAGGAATTCTCTCTGGCTGGAGTGGGAGGGACCGAAACCTGTGGCACATGAGGATGCACTGGGTAGGGAAGCGGACAAGACTCCCCTGATGGGCAGTTGAGCACAACAAGGCTCCTGGGAGCCTTTGATCATGGCTCCCACCGCCATACGCCCACCACCCACCATACGCTCAGCCCCTGAAGGGGATCACAGTGGTCTGCTCCGTTGCCTGGTGCAGGTTGGAGTTCCTGACCAAACACCTGAGTGTCCACAGCCTGTGTTGGCCTGCCTGGGCAGGCTGTGGTTGTGGTGGCAAGAGCCAAAGCTGTCTTGGCGTGATGGAGGAGCCAAGGGCTGCCTCTCAGCCATCCTAGTGGGTGGTTCTGGAAGAAGCACCCAGGGTTGTGGCAGCATTGTCCGAAGACATGAAGCCAGGCCATCTTCCTTATGGCTTTCCTTGGGAGTTGGTGATGTGTACAGCTCTTGGATTTTTTGCTGTTCTCTCACTGTTCTGGAGAGGTTTTCAGTCGGTTCGTAGCAGGCTTTACGTGGGAAGAGAAAAAAGGCTGGCTCTAAATCTTGCTGGACTTATTGAGGCAAAATGTGGACTTCTTGAAAAAGTGAGCCTTGTTGAAAAAGAACATGAAGGCTTAGAATCATCTTTAAAGGATTGCAGGTTTGAGAAGGGTTCAAGAGAAGCACAACAGCTGGAGGCAACCGACGAAAAGCTGCATAGGCCCGAATCCAGCCATGGCGTTGAAATGCTCTTTCTAGAAGAAGAGCTCAAAGCACAGAAGGCTCAACATGGTCAACAGGATGAAACGATGGCGCATCTATCAAGAAGGATACAGTCCCTCCAAGGTGAATCTGAATCCCTCAGATCACAAATAGCTGAAGCTAAAACAAACTGGAGACTCTTTCAAGTGAATGAGGAAGAACTGAAGCTGGCAATCAAAGAGGTTTTGAATGAAGGATCCCTACTTCCGCCAACGCAGAGACCAACAATACAAGGAGAAGCTGAAGCACAGAGGCAACAAGGAGGTGTCCAATATAAAGCAAAAATCATATTAGAGGACTCTAAAGTAGCTGGAGAACAAGTTCTAAGGGACACAGAAAATCACATGGAGTCTCTGAGTGAATGCTTGCTGAAGATGAAGGATAGATCTTCTCCAAGCCTGGGAGCCCAAAGGGATGGTGGTCACCTGGAACTGGGAAAGACGAGTGAACCCGAAATTGGTGCTCACTTGGAGGATGAGTCCAAAGGAGCTTTGAGGAACCTGGTTTATGGTGATAAGCTAAAGGCCTCCTTAGAAATCTTGGAAGGAGGAAGAAATCAAAAATGTACTTTCTCATCTGAAGTGGAGAAAACCACGGAAGACCTTACAGAACACCTTAAAAGTCTGCAGACTGAACAGGCATCCTTGCAGTCCGAAAATGCACAGCTGCAAAGTGAGAATGAGACCCTACGGCAGAACTTTAAAGTCATGATGGAACGCTGTCAAGAAAATATGATGAAACTGCACAGGAAATTAAGAGTGGAGGAAAACTGCCGTGTGGAGCAAAAGGAGAAACTTTCCAAAGTCGAAGAAAAGATGAGCCATACAATAAAAGAGCTGGAGACCTACAGAAAGAGAGCCCAATATCTTGAAGAACAATTGCAGAGTACCATTCGTTCCTGTCTGGGGAAGATTACTTCCTCCGAGAAAGAAGCAGATGCTAGTGAGTTGGCAGCTCGGATTGCTGAAAGAAACCTCAGTTATTTCAGGAAACAAAATGCACGCAACAGACAGAAATTAACTGAGAAGGAGCTTAGATTTGAACTTGTAGAAAAAGATCCCTATGATGCACTGGATGTTTCCAACTCAGCAATGGGCAGAAAGCCTTCTCCAAATGGGCCCTCACCAATAGGTCACCCTTCATCTGAAAGGAGACCTCCTCATTTTGAAAAGAGTGGTCCACTCACACTCTCACCTTTCACTCCAGTGGGAGGAGGAAGAGGGTCAAGGGGCCCTGGAGAATCCTCTGGACCATGCGACTAGCAGTAAAGGAAGAGAAGCCAGCTGTCATTAGTTCACTGATTTTCAGAGAGCACCTTCTCAGACTGGGCCCCTCTCTCCTCCAGGGGAACAGGCCAGCAGGCTGATGATCCCTCCGCCAGGCCAACCATATTCTTCTGATGCACGTCTTCCTCTACAAAGGCAAGATAGGTTTTACTCAAATTGTGGTAGAGCATCGGGACCAGCAGAACACAGAATTCCTAATATGCCTCCTTTGGACTCTGATGTGCCTGATTCACCTCTCCATGCTGAAAACCAAGCAACTGGCTCTGGCTCTGTGTTGGCACCTTTCCCTCCAGTCAGAGGTGCCTTGTTTCCAGTTGACCCAAGGAGTCAGTTCATGAGAAGAGGACCTTTTTTTTCCTCCACCTCTCCCAGGAAACTTGTCTGGGAACCTGGAGATTATTTTCCACCTGACCCGCCACCCACTCCATTTCCAATGCGAAGTGTCTATGCAGGGAGGGGGTTTTCCTCACAAAATCTTCCCCCAAGAGCTGGAATTCAGCCCTCTTCACCCCCATTCTGAAAGTACAAGTGAGTTGCCTGAAGGGTTCCTTCCACCTGCAAATGAGCCTGTTACTCAACATCCAGAACCAAACAAGAAACCTCATGCTGTTGCTCTCTCTTCAAATGTAATTTGACTTATCTCTCATTTTTAGTTTTTAAGTAACTGCTTTTAGTTCAGTAATTGACTATACTTTGGCTCCAATTGAAGCTCAATGAAACAATAATTCTTAAGATAGTATTTTGTAAATAAAGCTGGTTTACGTAAGAATCTTATGAGTAAATTATTCCTATTTTATGTTATTCCAGAGAACGGCATTTAATCTGATGAAGCCACTCTTACATAAACAAGAATGGGAGTTCTAGGTCCTTGTAATCTATCTGGTGGAAATATCTTTTAAACTCTAAACAAAGAAGTGTATTTAGTATGACTGAAGCAATTGTAAAGTGACTTTAGGCTTAATGAAAAAGTGTCACTGATTTAGAGACTGGTTGGGCATTTCAGCTAGTTTTTCCATATCAGAATAACTAGAGCATGGGAGGACTAAAGGAGAGAACACAACTAAACATGTCAAGGAAACAGGAGATCTCAACTACAAAGAAAAATGAAGACCTCTTTTTTATATTGGTTGCTTAAAACCTTACATAGCTCTTGAGATACCATATTTCCTACATTAGATTCAAGTGAGTTATGAACTCCCATTTTGACCCCATATACAGATTGCACAATCACATTGTTTACACATCCACGTTTTTACAAAATGCCATGTTAGTAACTGTTGTATTCTGCTACCTTTTCTAGCCTCTACTATCCCCCCTCTCCTGCCCTCCCATCTTCTCTCTCTATCCCGTCTGCTGTAATTTAACGTTTGGGAATTGGAAACCACACTTTAAACTCACTCTCCTCCCCTTTTTCCCTTCTGTCAAATTTCTCATCATCTTCTTCTATTTCTCCTCCTCCTCCTCCTCTTCCTCCTCCTCCTTATACCTTTAATTCATTCATCATACACTCATGCATTGGTTCATTCATTCCTTTCACGTATGGTGTTGGGGATCCAACTCAGGACCTTTGAAAGTGTGAAGCCAGCACTCTAGTGCTGAGCCAAAACCCCAGCACCTGTCTTTTTGATTTTATGACTGTTTATATGAAATTCAGAGTCGCATTCTGCTATGGTTCACTGATATGTGGATTGACCTAGTCCTTGTTTTCTGGGAGACTTTTGGAAAATATACATGAATTATTAGGAGGTTGAAATGAAGAAACAAAGAGGAAATTCCCCAATTTCTTATTCTTAGATTCCATACTCTGACTCTGCCTACCTACTGTAAAAACTTTTAAACTCTTACTCCCCATTTCTATATCATTGCCAACAAGTGAACGTTCACTGCGCTACAACAAACCAGAGAACTCACATTGAACCATGTTTCCCCAGTAGAGACCAAGACACAATACTTATTAAAAAAATACCCTAGTTATGAATCAGTAGCTAAAGCTTTATTTGAGTGTTAAATGTGCTCTAATTATGTGTTTGTGTGTGTGTTGATGTGTGTGGTGTGTGGGTGTGTGTGCTTGTGTGTAAAACAAGCACTGAGGTGTAAAATAAATGCAGGATTGCAACGGCCTTCTTAAAAATAAGAAGCAACTTTATCACATTTGAAGCCCAGTGAAGAATCTGCCTGATACTTAACCTACAATTAATTGAAATGTGAAAACTTCAGGCCTAGAAAAACAAAGCCAACATACATACTGAATCTAATCAGTCTGTCTCACCTGTTTTCTAATCACTCCTTTAAATAAACCTAAATTGCCAGCATAAAACATCAGTTGTTCTAAACGAATGGACGGATGTCCCCCGTCATGGGCTGTGTAAAATACATGGAGGATCCGGCACTGCTTGTTATCTAGAATGACTTCTGCCTGAACTACTATTGGAGAATGGTTGCTGATATACTGCGGTTCTTATACCAGTAAACTGGAATGAAGGTAATTTCAGGCTGCAAAGGAATCAATTGATTTTACTAACTGGTTTTTGGAAAACACTGCCATGAAAAATTATCAATATGTTCATAAAGGCATCTACATGTCTCTTCACAAGGGTTTTACTCAATGGGGGAGGTGGTGAGGTCTGGATATAACTGAACTGTCCATCAGTAGGTAGAACAATATAATGGGAATCAGAGTGCACATTCCGGTTTGAACTCAATCTAGGTAACGTGGATTCATCTCTGTGTAATAGGCCTGCTTCTGGAAAACACAATGTAGAGCTCCAAAAGCAGAACGATTCTTTCAGAATACCATGTTATGTTTGTAAATAGATAGACAGATAGATATACAGGAATCAAAAATCTGAAAACGGTCCGGAAGTGTACATTTCAATAACTTACAATGTCAGTAGTGGGGGATTAATAGCAGATCAAGAAGACTGTGTCTGCATGCGAAATGGTTCAATTTTTGAAAGAGTTTTTTAAATGAAAATGGACAAAAAAATTGAAAGGGTTACAGTAAGTGTTGAGGAGTGACTTGGCCAAAGGAGCACAGAGGTGAGAAAGAATTAAGTAGAGTTCAATAGAACCAGGTATAATTTCTGTACACATGACTCCATGAACAGGAGCAAAGGGGACACTTAAAGAAATCATAGGACTAAGGAGAGATCAGGATTAGGAGGGTTTGTACTAGTCTAGAAATGCTGACCTGAAAACCAATTAAGTTTTCCACTCCTTCTTTGGAGGAACATTAGCTGTGCCGTGCTTTTCAAAAATGACTTGTCATAACTGATTTATGCCCATGTTAGCAACTCTTCTGAAATTACTTTGAAAGTAGACTAATGTGAGAGTTTCTCTTTAGAGATAATTCAAGTTACTTGCATAGGAAGTGGCAGCAGGTCTGGGGATGTTGTAGCTCAGTGGCAGTGACCTTGCCTAGCTTGGGGCTGGCCTGCCATGGACTTTCACCCCAAACACTTGCAAGAAAAGAAAAGGGAGGGAAGGGAGAGAGAAAGTTGGAAGGGAGGAAGGCAAAGTTGGAGGGATGCAGGGAGGTAGAAAAGAAGGAAGAAGAAAAGGGGAAAACCCAGGAAGGGAGGAAGGAAGCAAGGAAGGTAGGAAATAGGGAGAGCACAAGGGCAGGGAAAGGACTGAGTCACTCAAACAAAAGGCAAGGGACACAAAGACCAATAGAGGCCATAAAAGCTGTTTGAACCAGTTTAGTCAGCTTTAGAATTTGAGTGACATCAAACTGAATGTTATTATGACTGGATGGAATCTTCCTACTAACCCCGCCTTGGCCTGGCCTAAACCAAATCAAGGGGTGGGTGGCATGGAGAGGAATTCTCTCTGGCTGGAGTGGGAGGGACCGAAACCTGTGGCACATGAGGATGCACTGGGTAGGGAAGCGGACAAGACTCCCCTGATGGGCAGTTGAGCACAACAAGGCTCCTGGGAGCCTTTGATCATGGCTCCCACCGCCATACGCCCACCACCCACCATACGCTCAGCCCCTGAAGGGGATCACAGTGGTCTGCTCCGTTGCCTGGTGCAGGTTGGAGTTCCTGACCAAACACCTGAGTGTCCACAGCCTGTGTTGGCCTGCCTGGGCAGGCTGTGGTTGTGGTGGCAAGAGCCAAAGCTGTCTTGGCGTGATGGAGGAGCCAAGGGCTGCCTCTCAGCCATCCTAGTGGGTGGTTCTGGAAGAAGCACCCAGGGTTGTGGCAGCATTGTCCGAAGACATGAAGCCAGGCCATCTTCCTTATGGCTTTCCTTGGGAGTTGGTGATGTGTACAGCTCTTGGATTTTTTGCTGTTCTCTCACTTTTCTGGAGAGGTTTTCAGTCGGTTCGTAGCAGGCTTTACGTGGGAAGAGAAAAAAGGCTGGCTCTAAATCTTGCTGGACTTATTGAGGCAAAATGTGGACTTCTTGAAAAAGTGAGCCTTGTTGAAAAAGAACATGAAGGCTTAGAATCATCTTTAAAGGATTGCAGGTTTGAGAAGGGTTCAAGAGAAGCACAACAGCTGGAGGCAACCGACGAAAAGCTGCATAGGCCCGAATCCAGCCATGGCGTTGAAATGCTCTTTCTAGAAGAAGAGCTCAAAGCACAGAAGGCTCAACATGGTCAACAGGATGAAACGATGGCGCATCTATCAAGAAGGATACAGTCCCTCCAAGGTGAATCTGAATCCCTCAGATCACAAATAGCTGAAGCTAAAACAAACTGGAGACTCTTTCAAGTGAATGAGGAAGAACTGAAGCTGGCAATCAAAGAGGTTTTGAATGAAGGATCCCTACTTCCGCCAACGCAGAGACCAACAATACAAGGAGAAGCTGAAGCACAGAGGCAACAAGGAGGTGTCCAATATAAAGCAAAAATCATATTAGAGGACTCTAAAGTAGCTGGAGAACAAGTTCTAAGGGACACAGAAAATCACATGGAGTCTCTGAGTGAATGCTTGCTGAAGATGAAGGATAGATCTTCTCCAAGCCTGGGAGCCCAAAGGGATGGTGGTCACCTGGAACTGGGAAAGACGAGTGAACCCGAAATTGGTGCTCACTTGGAGGATGAGTCCAAAGGAGCTTTGAGGAACCTGGTTTATGGTGATAAGCTAAAGGCCTCCTTAGAAATCTTGGAAGGAGGAACAAATCAAAAATGTACTTTCTCATCTGAAGTGGAGAAAACCACGGAAGACCTTACAGAACACCTTAAAAGTCTGCAGACTGAACAGGCATCCTTGCAGTCCGAAAATGCACAGCTGCAAAGTGAGAATGAGACCCTACGGAAGAACTTTAAAGTCATGATGGAACGCTGTCAAGAAAATATGATGAAACTGCACAGGAAATTAAGAGTGGAGGAAAACTGCCGTGTGGAGCAAAAGGAGAAACTTTCCAAAGTCGAAGAAAAGATGAGCCATACAATAAAAGAGCTGGAGACCTACAGAAAGAGAGCCCAATATCTTGAAGAACAATTGCAGAGTACCATTCGTTCCTGTCTGGGGAAGATTACTTCCTCCGAGAAAGAAGCAGATGCTAGTGAGTTGGCAGCTCGGATTGCTGAAAGAAACCTCAGTTATTTCAGGAAACAAAATGCACGCAACAGACAGAAATTAACTGAGAAGGAGCTTAGATTTGAACTTGTAGAAAAAGATCCCTATGATGCACTGGATGTTTCCAACTCAGCAATGGGCAGAAAGCCTTCTCCAAATGGGCCCTCACCAATAGGTCACCCTTCATCTGAAAGGAGACCTCCTCATTTTGAAAAGAGTGGTCCACTCACACTCTCACCTTTCACTCCAGTGGGAGGAGGAAGAGGGTCAAGGGGCCCTGGAGAATCCTCTGGACCATGCGACTAGCAGTAAAGGAAGAGAAGCCAGCTGTCATAAGTTCACTGATTTTCAGAGAGCACCTTCTCAGACTGGGCCCCTCTCTCCTCCAGGGGAACAGGCCAGCAGGCTGATGATCCCTCCGCCAGGCCAACCATATTCTTCTGATGCACGTCTTCCTCTACAAAGGCAAGATAGGTTTTACTCAAATTGTGGTAGAGCATCGGGACCAGCAGAACACAGAATTCCTAATATGCCTCCTTTGGACTCTGATGTGCCTGATTCACCTCTCCATGCTGAAAACCAAGCAACTGGCTCTGGCTCTGTGTTGGCACCTTTCCCTCCAGTCAGAGGTGCCTTGTTTCCAGTTGACCCAAGGAGTCAGTTCATGTGAAGAGGACCTTTTTTTCCCTCCACCTCTCCCAGGAAACTTGTCTGGGAACCTGGAGATTATTTTCCACCTGACCCGCCACCCACTCCATTTCCAATGCGAAGTGTCTATGCAGGGAGGGGGTTTTCCTCACAAAATCTTCCCCCAAGAGCTGGAATTCAGCCCTCTTCACCCCCATTCTGAAAGTACAAGTGAGTTGCCTGAAGGGTTCCTTCCACCTGCAAATGAGCCTGTTACTCAACATCCAGAACCAAACAAGAAACCTCATGCTGTTGCTCTCTCTTCAAATGTAATTTGACTTATCTCTCATTTTTAGTTTTTAAGTAACTGCTTTTAGTTCAGTAATTGACTATACTTTGGCTCCAATTGAAGCTCAATGAAACAATAATTCTTAAGATAGTATTTTGTAAATAAAGATGGTTTACGTAAGAATCTTATGAGTAAATTATTCCTATTTTATGTTATTCCAGAGAACGGCATTTAATCTGATGAAGCCACTCTTACATAAACAAGAATGGGAGTTCTAGGTCCTTGTAATCTAGCTGGTGGAAATATCTTTTAAACTCCAAACAAAGAAGTGTATTTAGTATGACTGTAGCAATTGTAAAGTGACTTTAGGCTTAATGAAAAAGTGTCACTGATTTAGAGACTGGTTGGGCATTTCAGCTAGTTTTTCCATATCAGAATAACTAGAGCATGGGAGGACTAAAGGAGAGAACACAACTAAACATGTCAAGGAAACAGGAGATCTCAACTACAAAGAAAAATGAAGACCTCTTTTTTATATTGGTTGCTTAAAACCTTACATAGCTCTTGAGATACCATATTTCCTACATTAGATTCAAGTGAGTTATGAACTCCCATTTTGACCCCATATACAGATTGCACAATCACATTGTTTACACATCCACGTTTTTACAAAATGCCATGTTAGTAACTGTTGTATTCTGCTACCTTTTCTAGCCTCTACTATCCCCCCTCTCCTGCCCTCCCATCTTCTCTCTCTATCCCGTCTGCTGTAATTTAACGTTTGGGAATTGGAAACCACACTTTAAACTCACTCTCCTCCCCTTTTTCCCTTCTGTCAAATTTCTCATCATCTTCTTCTATTTCTCCTCCTCCTCCTCCTCTTCCTCCTCCTCCTTATACCTTTAATTCATTCATCATACACTCATGCATTGGTTCATTTATTCCTTTCACGTATGGTGTTGGGGATCCAACTCAGGACCTTTGAAAGTGTGAAGCCAGCACTCTAGTGCTGAGCCAAAACCCCAGCACCTGTCTTTTTGATTTTATGACTGTTTATATGAAATTCAGAGTCGCATTCTGCTATGGTTCACTGATATGTGGATTGACCTAGTCCTTGTTTTCTGGGAGACTTTTGGAAAATATACATGAATTATTAGGAGGTTGAAATGAAGAAACAAAGAGGAAATTCCCCAATTTCTTATTCTTAGATTCCATACTCTGACTCTGCCTACCTACTGTAAAAACTTTTAAACTCTTACTCCCCATTTCTATATCATTGCCAACAAGTGAACGTTCACTGCCCTACAACAAACCAGAGAACTCACATTGAACCATGTTTCCCCAGTAGAGACCAAGACACAATACTTATTTAAAAAATACCCTAGTTATGAATCAGTAGCTAAAGCTTTATTTGAGTGTTAAATGTGCTCTAATTATGTGTTTGTGTGTGTGTTGATGTGTGTGGTGTGTGGGTGTGTGTGCTTGTGTGTAAAACAAGCACTGAGGTGTAAAATAAATGCAGGATTGCAACGGCCTTCTTAAAAATAAGAAGCAACTTTATCACATTTGAAGCCCAGTGAAGAATCTGCCTGATACTTAACCTACAATTAATTGAAATGTGAAAACTTCAGGCCTAGAAAAACAAAGCCAACATACATACTGAATCTAATCAGTCTGTCTCACCTGTTTTCTAATCACTCCTTTAAATAAACCTAAATTGCCAGCATAAAACATCAGTTGTTCTAAACGAATGGACGGATGTCCCCCGTCAGGGGCTGTGTAAAATACATGGAGGATCCGGCACTGCTTGTTATCTAGAATGACTTCTGCCTGAACTACTATTGGAGAATGGTTGCTGATATACTGCGGTTCTTATACCAGTAAACTGGAATGAAGGTAATTTCAGGCTGCAAAGGAATCAATTGATTTTACTAACTGGTTTTTGGAAAACACTGCCATGAAAAATTATCAATATGTTCATAAAGGCATCTACATGTCTCTTCACAAGGGTTTTACTCAATGGGGGAGGTGGTGAGGTCTGGATATAACTGAACTGTCCATCAGTAGGTAGAACAATATAATGGGAATCAGAGTGCACATTCCGGTTTGAACTCAATCTAGGTAACGTGGATTCATCTCTGTGTAATAGGCCTGCTTCTGGAAAACACAATGTAGAGCTCCAAAAGCAGAACGATTCTTTCAGAATACCATGTTATGTTTGTAAATAGATAGACAGATAGATATACAGGAATCAAAAATCTGAAAACGGTCCGGAAGTGTACATTTCAATAACTTACAATGTCAGTAGTGGGGGATTAATAGCAGATCAAGAAGACTGTGTCTGCATGCGAAATGGTTCAATTTTTGAAAGAGTTTTTTAAATGAAAATGGACAAAAAAATTGAAAGGGTTACAGTAAGTGTTGAGGAGTGACTTGGCCAAAGGAGCACAGAGGTGAGAAAGAATTAAGTAGAGTTCAATAGAACCAGGTATAATTTCTGTACACATGACTCCATGAACAGGAGCAAAGGGGACACTTAAAGAAATCATAGGACTAAGGAGAGATCAGGATTAGGAGGGTTTGTACTAGTCTAGAAATGCTGACCTGAAAACCAATTAAGTTTTCCACTCCTTCTTTGGAGGAACATTAGCTGTGCCGTGCTTTTCAAAAATGACTTGTCATAACTGATTTATGCCCATGTTAGCAACTCTTCTGAAATTACTTTGAAAGTAGACTAATGTGAGAGTTTCTCTTTAGAGATAATTCAAGTTACTTGCATAGGAAGTGGCAGCAGGACTGGGGATGTTGTAGCTCAGTGGCAGTGACCTTGCCTAGCTTGGGGCTGGCCTGCCATGGACTTTCACCCCAAACACTTGCAAGAAAAGAAAAGGGAGGGAAGGGAGAGAGAAAGTTGGAAGGGAGGAAGGCAAAGTTGGAGGGATGCAGGGAGGTAGAAAAGAAGGAAGAAGAAAAGGGGAAAACCCAGGAAGGGAGGAAGGAAGCAAGGAAGGTAGGAAATAGGGAGAGCACAAGGGCAGGGAAAGGACTGAGTCACTCAAACAAAAGGCAAGGGACACAAAGACCAATAGAGGCCATAAAAGCTGTTTGAACCAGTTTAGTCAGCTTTAGAATTTGAGTGACATCAAACTGAATGTTATTATGACTGGATGGAATCTTCCTACTAACCCCGCCTTGGCCTGGCCTAAACCAAATCAAGGGGTGGGTGGCATGGAGAGGAATTCTCTCTGGCTGGAGTGGGAGGGACCGAAACCTGTGGCACATGAGGATGCACTGGGTAGGGAAGCGGACAAGACTCCCCTGATGGGCAGTTGAGCACAACAAGGCTCCTGGGAGCCTTTGATCATGGCTCCCACCGCCATACGCCCACCACCCACCATACGCTCAGCCCCTGAAGGGGATCACAGTGGTCTGCTCCGTTGCCTGGTGCAGGTTGGAGTTCCTGACCAAACACCTGAGTGTCCACAGCCTGTGTTGGCCTGCCTGGGCAGGCTGTGGTTGTGGTGGCAAGAGCCAAAGCTGTCTTGGTGTGATGGAGGAGCCAAGGGCTGCCTCTCAGCCATCCTAGTGGGTGGTTCTGGAAGAAGCACCCAGGGTTGTGGCAGCATTGTCCGAAGACATGAAGCCAGGCCATCTTCCTTATGGCTTTCCTTGGGAGTTGGTGATGTGTACAGCTCTTGGATTTTTTGCTGTTCTCTCACTTTTCTGGAGAGGTTTTCAGTCGGTTCGTAGCAGGCTTTACGTGGGAAGAGAAAAAAGGCTGGCTCTAAATCTTGCTGGACTTATTGAGGCAAAATGTGGACTTCTTGAAAAAGTGAGCCTTGTTGAAAAAGAACATGAAGGCTTAGAATCATCTTTAAAGGATTGCAGGTTTGAGAAGGGTTCAAGAGAAGCACAACAGCTGGAGGCAACCGACGAAAAGCTGCATAGGCCCGAATCCAGCCATGGCGTTGAAATGCTCTTTCTAGAAGAAGAGCTCAAAGCACAGAAGGCTCAACATGGTCAACAGGATGAAACGATGGCGCATCTATCAAGAAGGATACAGTCCCTCCAAGGTGAATCTGAATCCCTCAGATCACAAATAGCTGAAGCTAAAACAAACTGGAGACTCTTTCAAGTGAATGAGGAAGAACTGAAGCTGGCAATCAAAGAGGTTTTGAATGAAGGATCCCTACTTCCGCCAACGCAGAGACCAACAATACAAGGAGAAGCTGAAGCACAGAGGCAACAAGGAGGTGTCCAATATAAAGCAAAAATCATATTAGAGGACTCTAAAGTAGCTGGAGAACAAGTTCTAAGGGACACAGAAAATCACATGGAGTCTCTGAGTGAATGCTTGCTGAAGATGAAGGATAGATCTTCTCCAAGCCTGGGAGCCCAAAGGGATGGTGGTCACCTGGAACTGGGAAAGACGAGTGAACCCGAAATTGGTGCTCACTTGGAGGATGAGTCCAAAGGAGCTTTGAGGAACCTGGTTTATGGTGATAAGCTAAAGGCCTCCTTAGAAATCTTGGAAGGAGGAACAAATCAAAAATGTACTTTCTCATCTGAAGTGGAGAAAACCACGGAAGACCTTACAGAACACCTTAAAAGTCTGCAGACTGAACAGGCATCCTTGCAGTCCGAAAATGCACAGCTGCAAAGTGAGAATGAGACCCTACAGAAGAACTTTAAAGTCATGATGGAACGCTGTCAAGAAAATATGATGAAACTGCACAGGAAATTAAGAGTGGAGGAAAACTGCCGTGTGGAGCAAAAGGAGAAACTTTCCAAAGTCGAAGAAAAGATGAGCCATACAATAAAAGAGCTGGAGACCTACAGAAAGAGAGCCCAATATCTTGAAGAACAATTGCAGAGTACCATTCGTTCCTGTCTGGGGAAGATTACTTCCTCCGAGAAAGAAGCAGATGCTAGTGAGTTGGCAGCTCGGATTGCTGAAAGAAACCTCAGTTATTTCAGGAAACAAAATGCACGCAACAGACAGAAATTAACAGAGAAGGAGCTTAGATTTGAACTTGTAGAAAAAGATCCCTATGATGCACTGGATGTTTCCAACTCAGCAATGGGCAGAAAGCCTTCTCCAAATGGGCCCTCACCAATAGGTCACCCTTCATCTGAAAGGAGACCTCCTCATTTTGAAACGAGTGGTCCACTCACACTCTCACCTTTCACTCCAGTGGGAGGAGGAAGAGGGTCAAGGGGCCCTGGAGAATCCTCTGGACCATGCGACTAGCAGTAAAGGAAGAGAAGCCAGCTGTCATTAGTTCACTGATTTTCAGAGAGCACCTTCTCAGACTGGGCCCCTCTCTCCTCCAGGGGAACAGGCCAGCAGGCTGATGATCCCTCCGCCAGGCCAACCATATTCTTCTGATGCACGTCTTCCTCTACAAAGGCAAGATAGGTTTTACTCAAATTGTGGTAGAGCATCGGGACCAGCAGAACACAGAATTCCTAATATGCCTCCTTTGGACTCTGATGTGCCTGATTCACCTCTCCATGCTGAAAACCAAGCAACTGGCTCTGGCTCTGTGTTGGCACCTTTCCCTCCAGTCAGAGGTGCCTTGCTTCCAGTTGACCCAAGGAGTCAGTTCATGAGAAGAGGACCTTTTTTTTCCTCCACCTCTCCCAGGAAACTTGTCTGGGAACCTGGAGATTATTTTCCACCTGACCCGCCACCCACTCCATTTCCAATGCGAAGTGTCTATGCAGGGAGGGGGTTTTCCTCACAAAATCTTCCCCCAAGAGCTGGAATTCAGCCCTCTTCACCCCCATTCTGAAAGTACAAGTGAGTTGCCTGAAGGGTTCCTTCCACCTGCAAATGAGCCTGTTACTCAACATCCAGAACCAAACAAGAAACCTCATGCTGTTGCTCTCTCTTCAAATGTAATTTGACTTATCTCTCATTTTTAGTTTTTAAGTAACTGCTTTTAGTTCAGTAATTGACTATACTTTGGCTCCAATTGAAGCTCAATGAAACAATAATTCTTAAGATAGTATTTTGTAAATAAAGATGGTTTACGTAAGAATCTTATGAGTAAATTATTCCTATTTTATGTTATTCCAGAGAACGGCATTTAATCTGATGAAGCCACTCTTACATAAACAAGAATGGGAGTTCTAGGTCCTTGTAATCTAGCTGGTGGAAATATCTTTTAAACTCCAAACAAAGAAGTGTATTTAGTATGACTGTAGCAATTGTAAAGTGACTTTAGGCTTAATGAAAAAGTGTCACTGATTTAGAGACTGGTTGGGCATTTCAGCTAGTTTTTCCATATCAGAATAACTAGAGCATGGGAGGACTAAAGGAGAGAACACAACTAAACATGTCAAGGAAACAGGAGATCTCAACTACAAAGAAAAATGAAGACCTCTTTTTTATATTGGTTGCTTAAAACCTTACATAGCTCTTGAGATACCATATTTCCTACATTAGATTCAAGTGAGTTATGAACTCCCATTTTGACCCCATATACAGATTGCACAATCACATTGTTTACACATCCACGTTTTTACAAAATGCCATGTTAGTAACTGTTGTATTCTGCTACCTTTTCTAGCCTCTACTATCCCCCCTCTCCTGCCCTCCCATCTTCTCTCTCTATCCCGTCTGCTGTAATTTAACGTTTGGGAATTGGAAACCACACTTTAAACTCACTCTCCTCCCCTTTTTCCCTTCTGTCAAATTTCTCATCATCTTCTTCTATTTCTCCTCCTCCTCCTCCTCTTCCTCCTCCTCCTTATACCTTTAATTCATTCATCATACACTCATGCATTGGTTCATTCATTCCTTTCACGTATGGTATTGGGGATCCAACTCAGGACCTTTGAAAGTGTGAAGCCAGCACTCTAGTGCTGAGCCAAAACCCCAGCACCTGTCTTTTTGATTTTATGACTGTTTATATGAAATTCAGAGTCGCATTCTGCTATGGTTCACTGATATGTGGATTGACCTAGTCCTTGTTTTCTGGGAGACTTTTGGAAAATATACATGAATTATTAGGAGGTTGAAATGAAGAAACAAAGAGGAAATTCCCCAATTTCTTATTCTTAGATTCCATACTCTGACTCTGCCTACCTACTGTAAAAACTTTTAAACTCTTACTCCCCATTTCTATATCATTGCCAACAAGTGAACGTTCACTGCCCTACAAAAAACCGGAGAACTCACATTGAACCATGTTTCCCCAGTAGAGACCAAGACACAATACTTATTAAAAAAAAATACCCTAGTTATGAATCAGTAGGTAAAGCTTTATTTGAGTGTTAAATGTGCTCTAATTATGTGTTTGTGTGTGTGTTGATGTGTGTGGTGTGTGGGTGTGTGTGCTTGTGTGTAAAACAAGCACTGAGGTGTAAAATAAATGCAGGATTGCAACGGCCTTCTTAAAAATAAGAAGCAACTTTATCACATTTGAAGCCCAGTGAAGAATCTGCCTGATACTTAACCTACAATTAATTGAAATGTGAAAACTTCAGGCCTAGAAAAACAAAGCCAACATACATACTGAATCTAATCAGTCTGTCTCACCTGTTTTCTAATCACTCCTTTAAATAAAGCTAAATTGCCAGCATAAAACATCAGTTGTTCTAAACGAATGGACGGATGTCCCCCTTCATGGGTTGTGTAAAATACATGGAGGATCCGGCACTGCTTGTTATCTAGAATGACTTCTGCCTGAACTACTATTGGAGAATGGTTGCTGATATACTGCGGTTCTTATACCAGTAAACTGGAATGAAGGTAATTTCAGGCTGCAAAGGAATCAATTGATTTTACTCACTTTTTTTTAAAACACTGCCATGAAAAATTATCAATATGTTCATAAAGGCATCTACATGTCTCTTCACAAGGGTTTTACTCAATGGGGGAGGTGGTGAGGTCTGGATATAACTGAACTGTCCATCAGTAGGTAGAACAATATAATGGGAATCAGAGTGCACATTCCGGTTTGAACTCAATCTAGGTAACATGGATTCATCTCTGTGTAATAGGCCTGCTTCTGGAAAACACAATGTAGAGCTCCAAAAGCAGAACGATTCTTTCAGAATACCATGTTATGTTTGTAAATAGATAGACAGATAGATATACAGGAATCAAAAATCTGAAAACGGTCCGGAAGTGTACATTTCAATAACTTACAATGTCAGTAGTGGGGGATTAATAGCAGATCAAGAAGACTGTGTCTGCATGCGAAATGGTTCAATTTTTGAAAGAGTTTTTTAAATGAAAATGGACAAAAAATTGAAAGGGTTACAGTAAGTGTTGAGGAGTGACTTGGCCAAAGGAGCACAGAGGTGAGAAAGAATTAAGTAGAGTTCAATAGAACCAGGTATAATTTCTGTACACATGACTCCATGAACAGGAGCAAAGGGGACACTTAAAGAAATCATAGGACTAAGGAGAGATCAGGATTAGGAGGGTTTGTACTAGTCTAGAAATGCTGACCTGAAAACCAATTAAGTTTTCCACTCCTTCTTTGGAGGAACATTAGCTTTGCCGTGCTTTTCAAAAATGACTTGTCATAACTGATTTATGCCCATGTTAGCAACTCTTCTGAAATTACTTTGAAAGTAGACTAATGTGAGAGTTTCTCTTTAGAGATAATTCAAGTTACTTGCATAGGAAGTGGCAGCAGGTCTGGGGATGTTGTAGCTCAGTGGCAGTGACCTTGCCTAGCTTGGGGCTGGCCTGCCATGGACTTACACCCCAAACACTTGCAAGAAAAGAAAAGGGAGGGAAGGGAGAGAGAAAGTTGGAAGGGAGGAAGGCAAAGTTGGAGGGATGCAGGGAGGTAGAAAAGAAGGAAGAAGAAAAGGGGAAAACCCAGGAAGGGAGGAAGGAAGCAAGGAAGGTAGGAAATAGGGAGAGCACAAGGGCAGGGAAAGGACTGAATCACTCAAACAAAAGGCAAGGGACACAAAGACCAATAGAGGCCATAAAAGCTGTTTGAACAGTTTAGTCAGCTTTAGAATTTGAGTGACATCAAACTGAATGTTATTATGACTGGATGGAATCTTCCTACTAACCCCGCCTTGGCCTGGCCTAAACCAAATCAAGGGGTGGGTGGCATGGAGAGGAATTCTCTCTGGCTGGAGTGGGAGGGACCGAAACCTGTGGCACATGAGGATGCACTGGGTAGGGAAGCGGACAAGACTCCCCTGATGGGCAGTTGAGCACAACAAGGCTCCTGGGAGCCTTTGATCATGGCTCCCACCGCCATACGCCCACCACCCACCATACGCTCAGCCCCTGAAGGGGATCACAGTGGTCTGCTCCGTTGCCTGGTGCAGGTTGGAGTTCCTGACCAAACACCTGAGTGTCCACAGCCTGTGTTGGCCTGCCTGGGCAGGCTGTGGTTGTGGTGGCAAGAGCCAAAGCTGTCTTGGCGTGATGGAGGAGCCAAGGGCTGCCTCTCAGCCATCCTAGTGGGTGGTTCTGGAAGAAGCACCCAGGGTTGTGGCAGCATTGTCCGAAGACATGAAGCCAGGCCATCTTCCTTATGGCTTTCCTTGGGAGTTGGTGATGTGTACAGCTCTTGGATTTTTTGCTGTTCTCTCACTGTTCTGGAGAGGTTTTCAGTCGGTTCGTAGCAGGCTTTACGTGGGAAGAGAAAAAAGGCTGGCTCTAAATCTTGCTGGACTTATTGAGGCAAAATGTGGACTTCTTGAAAAAGTGAGCCTTGTTGAAAAAGAACATGAAGGCTTAGAATCATCTTTAAAGGATTGCAGGTTTGAGAAGGGTTCAAGAGAAGCACAACAGCTGGAGGCAACCGACGAAAAGCTGCATAGGCCCGAATCCAGCCATGGCGTTGAAATGCTCTTTCTAGAAGAAGAGCTCAAAGCACAGAAGGCTCAACATGGTCAACAGGATGAAACGATGGCGCATCTATCAAGAAGGATACAGTCCCTCCAAGGTAATCTGAATCCCTCAGATTACAAATAGCTGAAGCTAAAACAAACTGGAGACTCTTTCAAGTGAATGAGGAAGAACTGAAGCTGGCAATCAAAGAGGTTTTGAATGAAGGATCCCTACTTCCGCCAACGCAGAGACCAACAATACAAGGAGAAGCTGAAGCACAGAGGCAACAAGGAGGTGTCCAATATAAAGCAAAAATCATATTAGAGGACTCTAAAGTAGCTGGAGAACAAGTTCTAAGGGACACAGAAAATCACATGGAGTCTCTGAGTGAATGCTTGCTGAAGATGAAGGATAGATCTTCTCCAAGCCTGGGAGCCCAAAGGGATGGTGGTCACCTGGAACTGGGAAAGACGAGTGAACCCGAAATTGGTGCTCACTTGGAGGATGAGTCCAAAGGAGCTTTGAGGAACCTGGTTTATGGTGATAAGCTAAAGGCCTCCTTAGAAATCTTGGAAGGAGGAAGAAATCAAAAATGTACTTTCTCATCTGAAGTGGAGAAAACCACGGAAGACCTTACAGAACACCTTAAAAGTCTGCAGACTGAACAGGCATCCTTGCAGTCTGAAAATGCACAGCTGCAAAGTGAGAATGAGACCCTACAGAAGAACTTTAAAGTCATGATGGAACGCTGTCAAGAAAATATGATGAAACTGCACAGGAAATTAAGAGTGGAGGAAAACTGCCGTGTGGAGCAAAAGGAGAAACTTTCCAAAGTCGAAGAAAAGATGAGCCATACAATAAAAGAGCTGGAGACCTACAGAAAGAGAGCCCAATATCTTGAAGAACAATTGCAGAGTACCATTCGTTCCTGTCTGGGGAAGATTACTTCCTCCGAGAAAGAAGCAGATGCTAGTGAGTTGGCAGCTCGGATTGCTGAAAGAAACCTCAGTTATTTCAGGAAACAAAATGCACGCAACAGACAGAAATTAACTGAGAAGGAGCTTAGATTTGAACTTGTAGAAAAAGATCCCTATGATGCACTGGATGTTTCCAACTCAGCAATGGGCAGAAAGCCTTCTCCAAATGGGCCCTCACCAATAGGTCACCCTTCATCTGAAAGGAGACCTCCTCATTTTGAAAAGAGTGGTCCACTCACACTCTCACCTTTCACTCCAGTGGGAGGAGGAAGAGGGTCAAGGGGCCCTGGAGAATCCTCTGGACCATGCGACTAGCAGTAAAGGAAGAGAAGCCAGCTGTCATTAGTTCACTGATTTTCAGAGAGCACCTTCTCAGACTGGGCCCCTCTCTCCTCCAGGGGAACAGGCCAGCAGGCTGATGATCCCTCCGCCAGGCCAACCATATTCTTCTGATGCACGTCTTCCTCTACAAAGGCAAGATAGGTTTTACTCAAATTGTGGTAGAGCATCGGGACCAGCAGAACACAGAATTCCTAATATGCCTCCTTTGGACTCTGATGTGCCTGATTCACCTCTCCATGCTGAAAACCAAGCAACTGGCTCTGGCTCTGTGTTGGCACCTTTCCCTCCAGTCAGAGGTGCCTTGTTTCCAGTTGACCCAAGGAGTCAGTTCATGAGAAGAGGACCTTTTTTTTCCTCCACCTCTCCCAGGAAACTTGTCTGGGAACCTGGAGATTATTTTCCACCTGACCCGCCACCCACTCCATTTCCAATGCGAAGTGTCTATGCAGGGAGGGGGTTTTCCTCACAAAATCTTCCCCCAAGAGCTGGAATTCAGCCCTCTTCACCCCCATTCTGAAAGTACAAGTGAGTTGCCTGAAGGGTTCCTTCCACCTGCAAATGAGCCTGTTACTCAACATCCAGAACCAAACAAGAAACCTCATGCTGTTGCTCTCTCTTCAAATGTAATTTGACTTATCTCTCATTTTTAGTTTTTAAGTAACTGCTTTTAGTTCAGTAATTGACTATACTTTGGCTCCAATTGAAGCTCAATGAAACAATAATTCTTAAGATAGTATTTTGTAAATAAAGATGGTTTACGTAAGAATCTTATGAGTAAATTATTCCTATTTTATGTTATTCCAGAGAACGGCATTTAATCTGATGAAGCCACTCTTACATAAACAAGAATGGGAGTTCTAGGTCCTTGTAATCTAGCTGGTGGAAATATCTTTTAAACTCCAAACAAAGAAGTGTATTTAGTATGACTGTAGCAATTGTAAAGTGACTTTAGGCTTAATGAAAAAGTGTCACTGATTTAGAGACTGGTTGGGCATTTCAGCTAGTTTTTCCATATCAGAATAACTAGAGCCTGGGAGGACTAAAGGAGAGAACACAACTAAACATGTCAAGGAAACAGGAGATCTCAACTACAAAGAAAAATGAAGACCTCTTTTTTATATTGGTTGCTTAAAACCTTACATAGCTCTTGAGATACCATATTTCCTACATTAGATTCAAGTGAGTTATGAACTCCCATTTTGACCCCATATACAGATTGCACAATCACATTGTTTACACATCCACGTTTTTACAAAATGCCATGTTAGTAACTGTTGTATTCTGCTACCTTTTCTAGCCTCTAATATCCCCTCTCTCCTGCCCTCCCATCTTCTCTCTCTATCCCGTCTGCTGTAATTTAACGTTTGGGAATTGGAAACCACACTTTAAACTCACTCTCCTCCCCTTTTTCCCTTCTGTCAAATTTCTCATCATCTTCTTCTATTTCTCTTCTCCTCCTCCTCTTCCTCCTCCTCCTTATACCTTTAATTCATTCATCATACACTCATGCATTGGTTCATTCATTCCTTTCACGTATGGTGTTGGGGATCCAACTCAGGACCTTTGAAAGTGTGAAGCCAGCACTCTAGTGCTGAGCCAAAACCCCAGCACCTGTCTTTTTGATTTTATGACTGTTTATATGAAATTCAGAGTCGCATTCTGCTATGGTTCACTGATATGTGGATTGACCTAGTCCTTGTTTTCTGGGAGACTTTTGGAAAATATACATGAATTATTAGGAGGTTGAAATGAAGAAACAAAGAGGAAATTCCCCAATTTCTTATTCTTAGATTCCATACTCTGACTCTGCCTACCTACTGTAAAAACTTTTAAACTCTTACTCCCCATTTCTATATCATTGCCAACAAGTGAACGTTCTCTGCCCTACAACAAACCAGAGAACTCACATTGAACCATGTTTCCCCAGTAGAGACCAAGACACAATACTTATTAAAAAAAAAATACCCTAGTTATGAATCAGTAGGTAAAGCTTTATTTGAGTGTTAAATGTGCTCTAATTATGTGTTTGTGTGTGTGTTGATGTGTGTGGTGTGTGGGTGTGTGTGCTTGTGTGTAAAACAAGCACTGAGGTGTAAAATAAATGCAGGATTGCAACGGCCTTCTTAAAAATAAGAAGCAACTTTATCACATTTGAAGCCCAGTGAAGAATCTGCCTGATACTTAACCTACAATTAATTGAAATGTGAAAACTTCAGGCCTAGAAAAACAAAGCCAACATACATACTGAATCTAATCAGTCTGTCTCACCTGTTTTCTAATCACTCCTTTAAATAAACCTAAATTGCCAGCATAAAACATCAGTTGTTCTAAACGAATGGACGGATGTCCCCCGTCATGGGCTGTGTAAAATACATGGAGGATCCGGCACTGCTTGTTATCTAGAATGACTTCTGCCTGAACTACTATTGGAGAATGGTTGCTGATATACTGCGGTTCTTATACCAGTAAACTGGAATGAAGGTAATTTCAGGCTGCAAAGGAATCAATTGATTTTACTAACTGGTTTTTGGAAAACACTGCCATGAAAAATTATCAATATGTTCATAAAGGCATCTACATGTCTCTTCACAAGGGTTTTACTCAATGGGGGAGGTGGTGAGGTCTGGATATAACTGAACTGTCCATCAGTAGGTAGAACAATATAATGGGAATCAGAGTGCACATTCCGGTTTGAACTCAATCTAGGTAAAGTGGATTCATCTCTGTGTAATAGGCCTGCTTCTGGAAAACACAATGTAGAGCTCCAAAAGCAGAACGATTCTTTCAGAATACCATGTTATGTTTGTAAATAGATAGACAGATAGATATACAGGAATCAAAAATCTGAAAACGGTCCGGAAGTGTACATTTCAATAACTTACAATGTCAGTAGTGGGGGATTAATAGCAGATCAAGAAGACTGTGTCTGCATGCGAAATGGTTCAATTTTTGAAAGAGTTTTTTAAATGAAAATGGACAAAAAATTGAAAGGGTTACAGTAAGTGTTGAGGAGTGACTTGGCCAAAGGAGCACAGAGGTGGGAAAGAATTAAGTAGAGTTCAATAGAACCAGGTATAATTTCTGTACACATGACTCCATGAACAGGAGCAAAGGGGACACTTAAAGAAATCATAGGACTAAGGAGAGATCAGGATTAGGAGGGTTTGTACTAGTCTAGAAATGCTGACCTGAAAACCAATTAAGTTTTCCACTCCTTCTTTGGAGGAACATTAGCTGTGCCGTGCTTTTCAAAAATGACTTGTCATAACTGATTTATGCCCATGTTAGCAACTCTTCTGAAATTACTTTGAAAGTAGACTAATGTGAGAGTTTCTCTTTAGAGATAATTCAAGTTACTTGCATAGGAAGTGGCAGCAGGTCTGGGGATGTTGTAGCTCAGTGGCAGTGACCTTGCCTAGCTTGGGGCTGGCCTGCCATGGACTTTCACCCCAAACACTTGCAAGAAAAGAAAAGGGAGGGAAGGGAGAGAGAAAGTTGGAAGGGAGGAAGGCAAAGTTGGAGGGATGCAGGGAGGTAGAAAAGAAGGAAGAAGAAAAGGGGAAAACCCAGGAAGGGAGGAAGGAAGCAAGGAAGGTAGGAAATAGGGAGAGCACAAGGGCAGGGAAAGGACTGAGTTACTCAAACAAAAGGCAAGGGACACAAAGACCAATAGAGGCCATAAAAGCTGTTTGAACAGTTTAGTCAGCTTTAGAATTTGAGTGACATCAAACTGAATGTTATTATGACTGGATGGAATCTTCCTACTAACCCCGCCTTGGCCTGGCCTAAACCAAATCAAGGGGTGGGTGGCATGGAGAGGAATTCTCTCTGGCTGGAGTGGGAGGGACCGAAACCTGTGGCACATGAGGATGCACTGGGTAGGGAAGCGGACAAGACTCCCCTGATGGGCAGTTGAGCACAACAAGGCTCCTGGGAGCCTTTGATCATGGCTCCCACCGCCATACGCCCACCACCCACCATACGCTCAGCCCCTGAAGGGGATCACAGTGGTCTGCTCCGTTGCCTGGTGCAGGTTGGAGTTCCTGACCAAACACCTGAGTGTCCACAGCCTGTGTTGGCCTGCCTGGGCAGGCTGTGGTTGTGGTGGCAAGAGCCAAAGCTGTCTTGGCGTGATGGAGGAGCCAAGGGCTGCCTCTCAGCCATCCTAGTGGGTGGTTCTGGAAGAAGCACCCAGGGTTGTGGCAGCATTGTCCGAAGACATGAAGCCAGGCCATCTTCCTTATGGCTTTCCTTGGGAGTTGGTGATGTGTACAGCTCTTGGATTTTTTGCTGTTCTCTCACTTTTCTGGAGAGGTTTTCAGTCGGTTCGTAGCAGGCTTTACGTGGGAAGAGAAAAAAGGCTGGCTCTAAATCTTGCTGGACTTATTGAGGCAAAATGTGGACTTCTTGAAAAAGTGAGCCTTGTTGAAAAAGAACATGAAGGCTTAGAATCATCTTTAAAGGATTGCAGGTTTGAGAAGGGTTCAAGAGAAGCACAACAGCTGGAGGCAACCGACGAAAAGCTGCATAGGCCCGAATCCAGCCATGGCGTTGAAATGCTCTTTCTAGAAGAAGAGCTCAAAGCACAGAAGGCTCAACATGGTCAACAGGATGAAACGATGGCGCATCTATCAAGAAGGATACAGTCCCTCCAAGGTGAATCTGAATCCCTCAGATCACAAATAGCTGAAGCTAAAACAAACTGGAGACTCTTTCAAGTGAATGAGGAAGAACTGAAGCTGGCAATCAAAGAGGTTTTGAATGAAGGATCCCTACTTCCGCCAACGCAGAGACCAACAATACAAGGAGAAGCTGAAGCACAGAGGCAACAAGGAGGTGTCCAATATAAAGCAAAAATCATATTAGAGGACTCTAAAGTAGCTGGAGAACAAGTTCTAAGGGACACAGAAAATCACATGGAGTCTCTGAGTGAATGCTTGCTGAAGATGAAGGATAGATCTTCTCCAAGCCTGGGAGCCCAAAGGGATGGTGGTCACCTGGAACTGGGAAAGACGAGTGAACCCGAAATTGGTGCTCACTTGGAGGATGAGTCCAAAGGAGCTTTGAGGAACCTGGTTTATGGTGATAAGCTAAAGGCCTCCTTAGAAATCTTGGAAGGAGGAACAAATCAAAAATGTACTTTCTCATCTGAAGTGGAGAAAACCACGGAAGACCTTACAGAACACCTTAAAAGTCTGCAGACTGAACAGGCATCCTTGCAGTCCGAAAATGCACAGCTGCAAAGTGAGAATGAGACCCTACAGAAGAACTTTAAAGTCATGATGGAACGCTGTCAAGAAAATATGATGAAACTGCACAGGAAATTAAGAGTGGAGGAAAACTGCCATGTGGAGCAAAAGGAGAAACTTTCCAAAGTCGAAGAAAAGATGAGCCATACAATAAAAGAGCTGGAGACCTACAGAAAGAGAGCCCAATATCTTGAAGAACAATTGCAGAGTACCATTCGTTCCTGTCTGGGGAAGATTACTTCCTCCGAGAAAGAAGCAGATGCTAGTGAGTTGGCAGCTCGGATTGCTGAAAGAAACCTCAGTTATTTCAGGAAACAAAATGCACGCAACAGACAGAAATTAACTGAGAAGGAGCTTAGATTTGAACTTGTAGAAAAAGATCCCTATGATGCACTGGATGTTTCCAACTCAGCAATGGGCAGAAAGCCTTCTCCAAATGGGCCCTCACCAATAGGTCACCCTTCATCTGAAAGGAGACCTCCTCATTTTGAAAAGAGTGGTCCACTCACACTCTCACCTTTCACTCCAGTGGGAGGAGGAAGAGGGTCAAGGGGCCCTGGAGAATCCTCTGGACCATGCGACTAGCAGTAAAGGAAGAGAAGCCAGCTGTCATTAGTTCACTGATTTTCAGAGAGCACCTTCTCAGACTGGGCCCCTCTCTCCTCCAGGGGAACAGGCCAGCAGGCTGATGATCCCTCCGCCAGGCCAACCATATTCTTCTGATGCACGTCTTCCTCTACAAAGGCAAGATAGGTTTTACTCAAATTGTGGTAGAGCATCGGGACCAGCAGAACACAGAATTCCTAATATGCCTCCTTTGGACTCTGATGTGCCTGATTCACCTCTCCATGCTGAAAACCAAGCAACTGGCTCTGGCTCTGTGTTGGCACCTTTCCCTCCAGTCAGAGGTGCCTTGTTTCCAGTTGACCCAAGGAGTCAGTTCATGAGAAGAGGACCTTTTTTTTCCTCCACCTCTCCCAGGAAACTTGTCTGGGAACCTGGAGATTATTTTCCACCTGACCCGCCACCCACTCCATTTCCAATGCGAAGTGTCTATGCAGGGAGGGGGTTTTCCTCACAAAATCTTCCCCCAAGAGCTGGAATTCAGCCCTCTTCACCCCCATTCTGAAAGTACAAGTGAGTTGCCTGAAGGGTTCCTTCCACCTGCAAATGAGCCTGTTACTCAACATCCAGAACCAAACAAGAAACCTCATGCTGTTGCTCTCTCTTCAAATGTAATTTGACTTATCTCTCATTTTTAGTTTTTAAGTAACTGCTTTTAGTTCAGTAATTGACTATACTTTGGCTCCAATTGAAGCTCAATGAAACAATAATTCTTAAGATAGTATTTTGTAAATAAAGATGGTTTACGTAAGAATCTTATGAGTAAATTATTCCTATTTTATGTTATTCCAGAGAACGGCATTTAATCTGATGAAGCCACTCTTACATAAACAAGAATGGGAGTTCTAGGTCCTTGTAATCTAGCTGGTGGAAATATCTTTTAAACTCCAAACAAAGAAGTGTATTTAGTATGACTGTAGCAATTGTAAAGTGACTTTAGGCTTAATGAAAAAGTGTCACTGATTTAGAGACTGGTTGGGCATTTCAGCTAGTTTTTCCATATCAGAATAACTAGAGCCTGGGAGGACTAAAGGAGAGAACACAACTAAACATGTCAAGGAAACAGGAGATCTCAACTACAAAGAAAAATGAAGACCTCTTTTTTATATTGGTTGCTTAAAACCTTACATAGCTCTTGAGATACCATATTTCCTACATTAGATTCAAGTGAGTTATGAACTCCCATTTTGACCCCATATACAGATTGCACAATCACATTGTTTACACATCCACGTTTTTACAAAATGCCATGTTAGTAACTGTTGTATTCTGCTACCTTTTCTAGCCTCTACTATCCCCCCTCTCCTGCCCTCCCATCTTCTCTCTCTATCCCGTCTGCTGTAATTTAACGTTTGGGAATTGGAAACCACACTTTAAACTCACTCTCCTCCCCTTTTTCCCTTCTGTCAAATTTCTCATCATCTTCTTCTATTTCTCCTCCTCCTCCTCCTCTTCCTCCTCCTCCTTATACCTTTAATTCATTCATCATACACTCATGCATTGGTTCATTCATTCCTTTCACGTATGGTGTTGGGGATCCAACTCAGGACCTTTGAAAGTGTGAAGCCAGCACTCTAGTGCTGAGCCAAAACCCCAGCACCTGTCTTTTTGATTTTATGACTGTTTATATGAAATTCAGAGTCGCATTCTGCTATGGTTCACTGATATGTGGATTGACCTAGTCCTTGTTTTCTGGGAGACTTTTGGAAAATATACATGAATTATTAGGAGGTTGAAATGAAGAAACAAAGAGGAAATTCCCCAATTTCTTATTCTTAGATTCCATACTCTGACTCTGCCTACCTACTGTAAAAGCTTTTAAACTCTTACTCCCCATTTCTATATCATTGCCAACAAGTGAACGTTCACTGCCCTACAACAAACCAGAGAACTCACATTGAACCATGTTTCCCCACTAGAGACCAAGACACAATACTTATTAAAAAAATAAACTAGTTATGAATCAGTAGGTAAAGCTTTATTTGAGTGTTAAATGTGCTCTAATTATGTGTTTGTGTGTGTGTTGATGTGTGTGGTGTGTGGGTGTGTGTGCTTGTGTGTAAAACAAGCACTGAGGTGTAAAATAAATGCAGGATTGCAACGGCCTTCTTAAAAATAAGAAGCAACTTTATCACATTTGAAGCCCAGTGAAGAATCTGCCTGATACTTAACCTACAATTAATTGAAATGTGAAAACTTCAGGCCTAGAAAAACAAAGCCAACATACATACTGAATCTAATCAGTCTGTCTCACCTGTTTTCTAATCACTCCTTTAAATAAAGCTAAATTGCCAGCATAAAACATCAGTTGTTCTAAACGAATGGACGGATGTCCCCCGTCATGGGCTGTGTAAAATACATGGAGGATCCGGCACTGCTTGTTATCTAGAATGACTTCTGCCTGAACTACTATTGGAGAATGGTTGCTGATATACTGCAGTTCTTATACCAGTAAACTGGAATGAAGGTAATTTCAGGCTGCAAAGGAATCAATTGATTTTACTAACTGGTTTTTGGAAAACACTGCCATGAAAAATTATCAATATGTTCATAAAGGCATCTACATGTCTCTTCACAAGGGTTTTACTCAATGGGGGAGGTGGTGAGGTCTGGATATAACTGAACTGTCCATCAGTAGGTAGAACAATACAATGGGAATCAGAGTGCACATTCCGGTTTGAACTCAATCTAGGTAACGTGGATTCATCTCTGTGTAATAGGCCTGCTTCTGGAAAACACAATGTAGAGCTCCAAAAGCAGAACGATTCTTTCAGAATACCATGTTATGTTTGTAAATAGATAGACAGATAGATATACAGGAATCAAAAATCTGAAAACGGTCCGGAAGTGTACATTTCAATAACTTACAATGTCAGTAGTGGGGGATTAATAGCAGATCCAGAAGACTGTGTCTGCATGCAAAATGGTTCAATTTTTGAAAGAGTTTTTTAAATTAAAATGGACAAAAAATTGAAAGGGTTACAGTAAGTGTTGAGGAGTGACTTGGCCAAAGGAGCACAGAGGTGAGAAAGAATTAAGTAGAGTTCAATAGAACCAGGTATAATTTCTGTACACATGACTCCATGAACAGGAGCAAAGGGGACACTTAAAGAAATCATAGGACTAAGGAGAGATCAGGATTAGGAGGGTTTGTACTAGTCTAGAAATGCTGACCTGAAAACCAATTAAGTTTTCCACTCCTTCTTTGGAGGAACATTAGCTGTGCCGTGCTTTTCAAAAATGACTTGTCATAACTGATTTATGCCCATGTTAGCAACTCTTCTGAAATTACTTTGAAAGTAGACTAATATGAGAGTTTCTCTTTAGAGATAATTCAAGTTACTTGCATAGGAAGTGGCAGCAGGTCTGGGGATGTTGTAGCTCAGTGGCAGTGACCTTGCCTAGCTTGGGGCTGGCCTGCCATGGACTTTCACCCCAAACACTTGCAAGAAAAGAAAAGGGAGGGAAGGGAGAGAGAAAGTTGGAAGGGAGGAAGGCAAAGTTGGAGGGATGCAGGGAGGTAGAAAAGAAGGAAGAAGAAAAGGGGAAAACCCAGGAAGGCAGGAAGGAAGCAAGGAAGGTAGGAAATAGGGAGAGCACAAGGGCAGGGAAAGGACTGAGTCACTCAAACAAAAGGCAAGGGACACAAAGACCAATAGAGGCCATAAAAGCTGTTTGAACAGTTTAGTCAGCTTTAGAATTTGAGTGACATCAAACTGAATGTTATTATGACTGGATGGAATCTTCCTACTAACCCCGCCTTGGCCTGGCCTAAACCAAATCAAGGGGTGGGTGGCACGGAGAGGAATTCTCTCTGGCTGGAGTGGGAGGGACCGAAACCTGTGGCACATGAGGATGCACTGGGTAGGGAAGCGGACAAGACTCCCCTGATGGGCAGTTGAGCACAACAAGGCTCCTGGGAGCCTTTGATCATGGCTCCCACCGCCATACGCCCACCACCCACCATACGCTCAGCCCCTGAAGGGGATCACAGTGGTCTGCTCCGTTGCCTGGTGCAGGTTGGAGTTCCTGACCAAACACCTGAGTGTCCACAGCCTGTGTTGGCCTGCCTGGGCAGGCTGTGGTTGTGGTGGCAAGAGCCAAAGCTGTCTTGGCGTGATGGAGGAGCCAAGGGCTGCCTCTCAGCCATCCTAGTGGGTGGTTCTGGAAGAAGCACCCAGGGTTGTGGCAGCATTGTCCGAAGACATGAAGCCAGGCCATCTTCCTTATGGCTTTCCTTGGGAGTTGGTGATGTGTACAGCTCTTGGATTTTTTGCTGTTCTCTCACTTTTCTGGAGAGGTTTTCAGTCGGTTCGTAGCAGGCTTTACGTGGGAAGAGAAAAAAGGCTGGCTCTAAATCTTGCTGGACTTATTGAGGCAAAATGTGGACTTCTTGAAAAAGTGAGCCTTGTTGAAAAAGAACATGAAGGCTTAGAATCATCTTTAAAGGATTGCAGGTTTGAGAAGGGTTCAAGAGAAGCACAACAGCTGGAGGCAACCGACGAAAAGCTGCATAGGCCCGAATCCAGCCATGGCGTTGAAATGCTCTTTCTAGAAGAAGAGCTCAAAGCACAGAAGGCTCAACATGGTCAACAGGATGAAACGATGGCGCATCTATCAAGAAGGATACAGTCCCTCCAAGGTGAATCTGAATCCCTCAGATCACAAATAGCTGAAGCTAAAACAAACTGGAGACTCTTTCAAGTGAATGAGGAAGAACTGAAGCTGGCAATCAAAGAGGTTTTGAATGAAGGATCCCTACTTCCGCCAATGCAGAGACCAACAATACAAGGAGAAGCTGAAGCACAGAGGCAACAAGGAGGTGTCCAATATAAAGCAAAAATCATATTAGAGGACTCTAAAGTAGCTGGAGAACAAGTTCTAAGGGACACAGAAAATCACATGGAGTCTCTGAGTGAATGCTTGCTGAAGATGAAGGATAGATCTTCTCCAAGCCTGGGAGCCCAAAGGGATGGTGGTCACCTGGAACTGGGAAAGACGAGTGAACCCGAAATTGGTGCTCACTTGGAGGATGAGTCCAAAGGAGCTTTGAGGAACCTGGTTTATGGTGATAAGCTAAAGGCCTCCTTAGAAATCTTGGAAGGAGGAACAAATCAAAAATGTACTTTCTCATCTGAAGTGGAGAAAACCACGGAAGACCTTACAGAACACCTTAAAAGTCTGCAGACTGAACAGGCATCCTTGCAGTCCGAAAATGCACAGCTGCAAAGTGAGAATGAGACCCTACAGAAGAACTTTAAAGTCATGATGGAACGCTGTCAAGAAAATATGATGAAACTGCACAGGAAATTAAGAGTGGAGGAAAACTGCCGTGTGGAGCAAAAGGAGAAACTTTCCAAAGTCGAAGAAAAGATGAGCCATACAATAAAAGAGCTGGAGACCTACAGAAAGAGAGCCCAATATCTTGAAGAACAATTGCAGAGTACCATTCGTTCCTGTCTGGGGAAGATTACTTCCTCCGAGAAAGAAGCAGATGCTAGTGAGTTGGCAGCTCGGATTGCTGAAAGAAACCTCAGTTATTTCAGGAAACAAAATGCACGCAACAGACAGAAATTAACTGAGAAGGAGCTTAGATTTGAACTTGTAGAAAAAGATCCCTATGATGCACTGGATGTTTCCAACTCAGCAATGGGCAGAAAGCCTTCTCCAAATGGGCCCTCACCAATAGGTCACCCTTCATCTGAAAGGAGACCTCCTCATTTTGAAAAGAGTGGTCCACTCACACTCTCACCTTTCACTCCAGTGGGAGGAGGAAGAGGGTCAAGGGGCCCTGGAGAATCCTCTGGACCATGCGACTAGCAGTAAAGGAAGAGAAGCCAGCTGTCATAAGTTCACTGATTTTCAGAGAGCACCTTCTCAGACTGGGCCCCTCTCTCCTCCAGGGGAACAGGCCAGCAGGCTGATGATCCCTCCGCCAGGCCAACCATATTCTTCTGATGCACGTCTTCCTCTACAAAGGCAAGATAGGTTTTACTCAAATTGTGGTAGAGCATCGGGACCAGCAGAACACAGAATTCCTAATATGCCTCCTTTGGACTCTGATGTGCCTGATTCACCTCTCCATGCTGAAAACCAAGCAACTGGCTCTGGCTCTGTGTTGGCACCTTTCCCTCCAGTCAGAGGTGCCTTGTTTCCAGTTGACCCAAGGAGTCAGTTCATGAGAAGAGGACCTTTTTTTTCCTCCACCTCTCCCAGGAAACTTGTCTGGGAACCTGGAGATTATTTTCCACCTGACCCGCCACCCACTCCATTTCCAATGCGAAGTGTCTATGCAGGGAGGGGGTTTTCCTCACAAAATCTTCCCCCAAGAGCTGGAATTCAGCCCTCTTCACCCCCATTCTGAAAGTACAAGTGAGTTGCCTGAAGGGTTCCTTCCACCTGCAAATGAGCCTGTTACTCAACATCCAGAACCAAACAAGAAACCTCATGCTGTTGCTCTCTCTTCAAATGTAATTTGACTTATCTCTCATTTTTAGTTTTTAAGTAACTGCTTTTAGTTCAGTAATTGACTATACTTTGGCTCCAATTGAAGCTCAATGAAACAATAATTCTTAAGATAGTATTTTGTAAATAAAGCTGGTTTACGTAAGAATCTTATGAGTAAATTATTCCTATTTTATGTTATTCCAGAGAACGGCATTTAATCTGATGAAGCCACTCTTACATAAACAAGAATGGGAGTTCTAGGTCCTTGTAATCTAGCTGGTGGAAATATCTTTTAAACTCCAAACAAAGAAGTGTATTTAGTATGACTGTAGCAATTGTAAAGTGACTTTAGGCTTAATGAAAAAGTGTCACTGATTTAGAGACTGGTTGGGCATTTCAGCTAGTTTTTCCATATCAGAATAACTAGAGCCTGGGAGGACTAAAGGAGAGAACACAACTAAACATGTCAAGGAAACAGGAGATCTCAACTACAAAGAAAAATGAAGACCTCTTTTTTATATTGGTTGCTTAAAACCTTACATAGCTCTTGAGATACCATATTTCCTACATTAGATTCAAGTGAGTTATGAACTCCCATTTTGACCCCATATACAGATTGCACAATCACATTGTTTACACATCCACGTTTTTACAAAATGCCATGTTAGTAACTGTTGTATTCTGCTACCTTTTCTAGCCTCTACTATCCCCCCTCTCCTGCCCTCACATCTTCTCTCTCTATCCCGTCTGCTGTAATTTAACGTCTGGGAATTGGAAACCACACTTTAAACTCACTCTCCTCCCCTTTTTCCCTTCTGTCAAATTTCTCATCATCTTCTTCTATTTCTCCTCCTCCTCCTCCTCTTCCTCCTCCTCCTTATACCTTTAATTCATTCATCATACACTCATGCATTGGTTCATTCATTCCTTTCACGTATGGTGTTGGGGATCCAACTCAGGACCTTTGAAAGTGTGAAGCCAGCACTCTAGTGCTGAGCCAAAACCCCAGCACCTGTCTTTTTGATTTTATGACTGTTTATATGAAATTCAGAGTCGCATTCTGCTATGGTTCACTGATATGTGGATTGACCTAGTCCTTGTTTTCTGGGAGACTTTTGGAAAATATACATGAATTATTAGGAGGTTGAAATGAAGAAACAAAGAGGAAATTCCCCAATTTCTTATTCTTAGATTCCATACTCTGACTCTGCCTACCTACTGTAAAAGCTTTTAAACTCTTACTCCCCATTTCTATATCATTGCCAACAAGTGAATGTTCACTGCCCTACAACAAACCAGAGAACTCACATTGAACCATGTTTCCCCAGTAGAGACCAAGACACAATACTTATTAAAAAAATACCCTAGTTATGAATCAGTAGGTAAAGCTTTATTTGAGTGTTAAATGTGCTCTAATTATGTGTTTGTGTGTGTGTTGATGTGTGTGGTGTGTGGGTGTGTGTGCTTGTGTGTAAAACAAGCACTGAGGTGTAAAATAAATGCAGGATTGCAACGGCCTTCTTAAAAATAAGAAGCAACTTTATCACATTTGAAGCCCAGTGAAGAATCTGCCTGATACTTAACCTACAATTAATTGAAATGTGAAAACTTCAGGCCTAGAAAAACAAAGCCAACATACATACTGAATCTAATCAGTCTGTCTCACCTGTTTTCTAATCACTCCTTTAAATAAAGCTAAATTGCCAGCATAAAACATCAGTTGTTCTAAACGAATGGACGGATGTCCCCCGTCATGGGCTGTGTAAAATACATGGAGGATCCGGCACTGCTTGTTATCTAGAATGACTTCTGCCTGAACTACTATTGGAGAATGGTTGCTGATATACTGCGGTTCTTATACCAGTAAACTGGAATGAAGGTAATTTCAGGCTGCAAAGGAATCAATTGATTTTACTAACTGGTTTTTGGAAAACACTGCCATGAAAAATTATCAATATGTTCATAAAGGCATCTACATGTCTCTTCACAAGGGTTTTACTCAATGGGGGAGGTGGTGAGGTCTGGATATAACTGAACTGTCCATCAGTAGGTAGAACAATACAATGGGAATCAGAGTGCACATTCCGGTTTGAACTCAATCTAGGTAACGTGGATTCATCTCTGTGTAATAGGCCTGCTTCTGGAAAACACAATGTAGAGCTCCAAAAGCAGAACGATTCTTTCAGAATACCATGTTATGTTTGTAAATAGATAGAGAGATAGATATACAGGAATCAAAAATCTGAAAACGGTCCGGAAGTGTACATTTCAATAACTTACAATGTCAGTAGTGGGGGATTAATAGCAGATCAAGAAGACTGTGTCTGCATGCAAAATGGTTCAATTTTTGAAAGAGTTTTTTAAATGAAAATGGACAAAAAATTGAAAGGGTTACAGTAGGTGTTGAGGAGTGACTTGGCCAAAGGAGCACAGAGGTGAGAAAGAATTAAGTAGAGTTCAATAGAACCAGGTATAATTTCTGTACACATGACACCATGAACAGGAGCAAAGGGGACACTTAAAGAAATCATAGGACTAAGGAGAGATCAGGATTAGGAGGGTTTGTACTAGTCTAGAAATGCTGACCTGAAAACCAATTAAGTTTTCCACTGCTTCTTTGGAGGAACATTAGCTGTGCCGTGCTTTTCAAAAATGACTTGTCATAACTGATTTATGCCCATGTTAGCAACTCTTCTGAAATTACTTTGAAAGTAGACTAATGTGAGAGTTTCTCTTTAGAGATAATTCAAGTTACATGCATAGGAAGTGGCAGCAGGTCTGGGGATGTTGTAGCTCAGTGGCAGTGACCTTGCCTAGCTTGGGGCTGGCCTGCCATGGACTTTCACCCCAAACACTTGCAAGAAAAGAAAAGGGAGGGAAGGGAGAGAGAAAGTTGGAAGGGAGGAAGGCAAAGTTGGAGGGATGCAGGGAGGTAGAAAAGAAGGAAGAAGAAAAGGGGAAAACCCAGGAAGGCAGGAAGGAAGCAAGGAAGGTAGGAAATAGGGAGAGCACAAGGGCAGGGAAAGGACTGAGTCACTCAAACAAAAGGCAAGGGACACAAAGACCAATAGAGGCCATAAAAGCTGTTTGAACAGTTTAGTCAGCTTTAGAATTTGAGTGACATCAAACTGAATGTTATTATGACTGGATGGAATCTTCCTACTAACCCCGCCTTGGCCTGGCCTAAACCAAATCAAGGGGTGGGTGGCATGGAGAGGAATTCTCTCTGGCTGGAGTGGGAGGGACCGAAACCTGTGGCACATGAGGATGCACTGGGTAGGGAAGCGGACAAGACTCCCCTGATGGGCAGTTGAGCACAACAAGGCTCCTGGGAGCCTTTGATCATGGCTCCCACCGCCATACGCCCACCACCCACCATACGCTCAGCCCCTGAAGGGGATCACAGTGGTCTGCTCCGTTGCCTGGTGCAGGTTGGAGTTCCTGACCAAACACCTGAGTGTCCACAGCCTGTGTTGGCCTGCCTGGGCAGGCTGTGGTTGTGGTGGCAAGAGCCAAAGCTGTCTTGGCGTGATGGAGGAGCCAAGGGCTGCCTCTCAGCCATCCTAGTGGGTGGTTCTGGAAGAAGCACCCAGGGTTGTGGCAGCATTGTCCGAAGACATGAAGCCAGGCCATCTTCCTTATGGCTTTCCTTGGGAGTTGGTGATGTGTACAGCTCTTGGATTTTTTGCTGTTCTCTCACTTTTCTGGAGAGGTTTTCAGTCGGTTCGTAGCAGGCTTTACGTGGGAAGAGAAAAAAGGCTGGCTCTAAATCTTGCTGGACTTATTGAGGCAAAATGTGGACTTCTTGAAAAAGTGAGCCTTGTTGAAAAAGAACATGAAGGCTTAGAATCATCTTTAAAGGATTGCAGGTTTGAGAAGGGTTCAAGAGAAGCACAACAGCTGGAGGCAACCGACGAAAAGCTGCATAGGCCCGAATCCAGCCATGGCGTTGAAATGCTCTTTCTAGAAGAAGAGCTCAAAGCACAGAAGGCTCAACATGGTCAACAGGATGAAACGATGGCGCATCTATCAAGAAGGATACAGTCCCTCCAAGGTGAATCTGAATCCCTCAGATCACAAATAGCTGAAGCTAAAACAAACTGGAGACTCTTTCAAGTGAATGAGGAAGAACTGAAGCTGGCAATCAAAGAGGTTTTGAATGAAGGATCCCTACTTCCGCCAACGCAGAGACCAACAATACAAGGAGAAGCTGAAGCACAGAGGCAACAAGGAGGTGTCCAATATAAAGCAAAAATCATATTAGAGGACTCTAAAGTAGCTGGAGAACAAGTTCTAAGGGACACGGAAAATCACATGGAGTCTCTGAGTGAATGCTTGCTGAAGATGAAGGATAGATCTTCTCCAAGCCTGGGAGCCCAAAGGGATGGTGGTCACCTGGAACTGGGAAAGACGAGTGAACCCGAAATTGGTGCTCACTTGGAGGATGAGTCCAAAGGAGCTTTGAGGAACCTGGTTTATGGTGATAAGCTAAAGGCCTCCTTAGAAATCTTGGAAGGAGGAACAAATCAAAAATGTACTTTCTCATCTGAAGTGGAGAAAACCACGGAAGACCTTACAGAACACCTTAAAAGTCTGCAGACTGAACAGGCATCCTTGCAGTCCGAAAATGCACAGCTGCAAAGTGAGAATGAGACCCTACAGAAGAACTTTAAAGTCATGATGGAACGCTGTCAAGAAAATATGATGAAACTGCACAGGAAATTAAGAGTGGAGGAAAACTGCCGTGTGGAGCAAAAGGAGAAACTATCCAAAGTCAAAGAAAAGATGAGCCATACAATAAAAGAGCTGGAGACCTACAGAAAGAGAGCCCAATATCTTGAAGAACAATTGCAGAGTACCATTCGTTCCTGTCTGGGGAAGATTACTTCCTCCGAGAAAGAAGCAGATGCTAGTGAGTTGGCAGCTCGGATTGCTGAAAGAAACCTCAGTTATTTCAGGAAACAAAATGCACGCAACAGACAGAAATTAACTGAGAAGGAGCTTAGATTTGAACTTGTAGAAAAAGATCCCTATGATGCACTGGATGTTTCCAACTCAGCAATGGGCAGAAAGCCTTCTCCAAATGGGCCCTCACCAATAGGTCACCCTTCATCTGAAAGGAGACCTCCTCATTTTGAAAAGAGTGGTCCACTCACACTCTCACCTTTCACTCCAGTGGGAGGAGGAAGAGGGTCAAGGGGCCATGGAGAATCCTCTGGACCATGCGACTAGCAGTAAAGGAAGAGAAGCCAGCTGTCATAAGTTCACTGATTTTCAGAGAGCACCTTCTCAGACTGGGCCCCTCTCTCCTCCAGGGGAACAGGCCAGCAGGCTGATGATCCCTCCGCCAGGCCAACCATATTCTTCTGATGCACGTCTTCCTCTACAAAGGCAAGATAGGTTTTACTCAAATTGTGGTAGAGCATCGGGACCAGCAGAACACAGAATTCCTAATATGCCTCCTTTGGACTCTGATGTGCCTGATTCACCTCTCCATGCTGAAAACCAAGCAACTGGCTCTGGCTCTGTGTTGGCACCTTTCCCTCCAGTCAGAGGTGCCTTGTTTCCAGTTGACCCAAGGAGTCAGTTCATGAGAAGAGGACCTTTTTTTTCCTCCACCTCTCCCAGGAAACTTGTCTGGGAACCTGGAGATTATTTTCCACCTGACCCGCCACCCACTCCATTTCCAATGCGAAGTGTCTATGCAGGGAGGGGGTTTTCCTCACAAAATCTTCCCCCAAGAGCTGGAATTCAGCCCTCTTCGCCCCCATTCTGAAAGTACAAGTGAGTTGCCTGAAGGGTTCCTTCCACCTGCAAATGAGCCTGTTACTCAACATCCAGAACCAAACAAGAAACCTCATGCTGTTGCTCTCTCTTCAAATGTAATTTGACTTATCTCTCATTTTTAGTTTTTAAGTAACTGCTTTTAGTTCAGTAATTGACTATACTTTGGCTCCAATTGAAGCTCAATGAAACAATAATTCTTAAGATAGTATTTTGTAAATAAAGCTGGTTTACGTAAGAATCTTATGAGTAAATTATTCCTATTTTATGTTATTCCAGAGAACGGCATTTAATCTGATGAAGCCACTCTTACATAAACAAGAATGGGAGTTCTAGGTCCTTGTAATCTAGCTGGTGGAAATATCTTTTAAACTCCAAACAAAGAAGTGTATTTAGTATGACTGTAGCAATTGTAAAGTGACTTTAGGCTTAATGAAAAAGTGTCACTGATTTAGAGACTGGTTGGGCATTTCAGCTAGTTTTTCCATATCAGAATAACTAGAGCATGGAAGGACTAAAGGAGAGAACACAACTAAACATGTCAAGGAAACAGGAGATCTCAACTACAAAGAAAAATGAAGACCTCTTTTTTATATTGGTTGCTTAAAACCTTACATAGCTCTTGAGATACCATATTTCCTACATTAGATTCAAGTGAGTTATGAACTCCCATTTTGACCCCATATACAGATTGCACAATCACATTGTTTACACATCCACGTTTTTACAAAATGCCATGTTAGTAACTGTTGTATTCTGCTACCTTTTCTAGCCTCTACTATCCCCCCTCTCCTGCCCTCCCATCTTCTCTCTCTATCCCGTCTGCTGTAATTTAACGTTTGGGAATTGGAAACCACACTTTAAACTCACTCTCCTCCCCTTTTTCCCTTCTGTCAAATTTCTCATCATCTTCTTCTATTTCTCCTCCTCCTCCTCCTCTTCCTCCTCCTCCTTATACCTTTAATTCATTCATCATACACTCATGCATTGGTTCATTCATTCCTTTCACGTATGGTGTTGGGGATCCAACTCAGGACCTTTGAAAGTGTGAAGCCAGCACTCTAGTGCTGAGCCAAAACCCCAGCACCTGTCTTTTTGATTTTATGACTGTTTATATGAAATTCAGAGTCGCATTCTGCTATGGTTCACTGATATGTGGATTGACCTAGTCCTTGTTTTCTGGGAGACTTTTGGAAAATATACATGAATTATTAGGAGGTTGAAATGAAGAAACAAAGAGGAAATTCCCCAATTTCTTATTCTTAGATTCCATACTCTGACTCTGCTTACCTACTGTAAAAGCTTTTAAACTCTTACTCCCCATTTCTATATCATTGCCAACAAGTGAACGTTCACTGCCCTACAACAAACCAGAGAACTCACATTGAACCATGTTTCCCCAGTAGAGACCAAGACACAATACTTATTAAAAAAATACCCTAGTTATGAATCAGTAGGTAAAGCTTTATTTGAGTGTTAAATGTGCTCTAATTATGTGTTTGTGTGTGTGTTGATGTGTGTGGTGTGTGGGTGTGTGTGCTTGTGTGTAAAACAAGCACTGAGGTGTAAAATAAATGCAGGATTGCAACGGCCTTCTTAAAAATAAGAAGCAACTTTATCACATTTGAAGCCCAGTGAAGAATCTGCCTGATACTTAACCTACAATTAATTGAAATGTGAAAACTTCAGGCCTAGAAAAACAAAGCCAACATACATACTGAATCTAATCAGTCTGTCTCACCTGTTTTCTAATCACTCCTTTAAATAAACCTAAATTGCCAGCATAAAACATCAGTTGTTCTAAACGAATGGACGGATGTCCCCCGTCATGGGCTGTGTAAAATACATGGAGGATCCGGCACTGCTTGTTATCTAGAATGACTTCTGCCTGAACTACTATTGGAGAATGGTTGCTGATATACTGCGGTTCTTATACCAGTAAACTGGAATGAAGGTAATTTCAGGCTGCAAAGGAATCAATTGATTTTACTAACTGGTTTTTGGAAAACACTGCCATGAAAAATTATCAATATGTTCACAAAGGCATCTACATGTCTCTTCACAAGGGTTTTACTCAATGGGGGAGGTGGTGAGGTGTGGATATAACTGAACTGTCCATCAGTAGGTAGAACAATATAATGGGAATCAGAGTGCACATTCCGGTTTGAACTCAATCTAGGTAACGTGGATTCATCTCTGTGTAATAGGCCTGCTTCTGGAAAACACAATGTAGAGCTCCAAAAGCAGAACGATTCTTTCAGAATACCATGTTATGTTTGTAAATAGATAGACAGATAGATATACAGGAATCAAAAATCTGAAAACGGTCCGGAAGTGTACATTTCAATAACTTACAATGTCAGTAGTGGGGGATTAATAGCAGATCAAGAAGACTGTGTCTGCATGCGAAATGGTTCAATTTTTGAAAGAGTTTTTTAAATGAAAATGGACAAAAAATTGAAAGGGTTACAGTAAGTGTTGACGAGTGACTTGGCCAAAGGAGCACAGAGGTGAGAAAGAATTAAGTAGAGTTCAATAGAACCAGGTATAATTTCTGTACACATGACTCCATGAACAGGAGCAAAGGGGACACTTAAAGAAATCATAGGACTAAGGAGAGATCAGGATTAGGAGGGTTTGTACTAGTCTAGAAATGCTGACCTGAAAACCAATTAAGTTTTCCACTCCTTCTTTGGAGGAACATTAGCTGTGCCGTGCTTTTCAAAAATGACTTGTCATAACTGATTTATGCCCATGTTAGCAACTCTTCTGAAATTACTTTGAAAGTAGACTAATGTGAGAGTTTCTCTTTAGAGATAATTCAAGTTACTTGCATAGGAAGTGGCAGCAGGTCTGGGGATGTTGTAGCTCAGTGGCAGTGACCTTGCCTAGCTTGGGGCTGGCCTGCCATGGACTTTCACCCCAAACACTTGCAAGAAAAGAAAAGGGAGGGAAGGGAGAGAGAAAGTTGGAAGGGAGGAAGGCAAAGTTGGAGGGATGCAGGGAGGTAGAAAAGAAGGAAGAAGAAAAGGGGAAAACCCAGGAAGGGAGGAAGGAAGCAAGGAAGGTAGGAAATAGGGAGAGCACAAGGGCAGGGAAAGGACTGAGTCACTCAAACAAAAGGCAAGGGACACAAAGACCAATAGAGGCCATAAAAGCTGTTTGAACAGTTTAGTCAGCTTTAGAATTTGAGTGACATCAAACTGAATGTTATTATGACTGGATGGAATCTTCCTACTAACCCCGCCTTGGCCTGGCCTAAACCAAATCAAGGGGTGGGTGGCATGGAGAGGAATTCTCTCTGGCTGGAGTGGGAGGGACCGAAACCTGTGGCACATGAGGATGCACTGGGTAGGGAAGCGGACAAGACTCCCCTGATGGGCAGTTGAGCACAACAAGGCTCCTGGGAGCCTTTGATCATGGCTCCCACCGCCATACGCCCACCACCCACCATACGCTCAGCCCCTGAAGGGGATCACAGTGGTCTGCTCCGTTGCCTGGTGCAGGTTGGAGTTCCTGACCAAACACCTGAGTGTCCACAGCCTGTGTTGGCCTGCCTGGGCAGGCTGTGGTTGTGGTGGCAAGAGCCAAAGCTGTCTTGGCGTGATGGAGGAGCCAAGGGCTGCCTCTCAGCCATCCTAGTGGGTGGTTCTGGAAGAAGCACCCAGGGTTGTGGCAGCATTGTCCGAAGACATGAAGCCAGGCCATCTTCCTTATGGCTTTCCTTGGGAGTTGGTGATGTGTACAGCTCTTGGATTTTTTGCTGTTCTCTCACTTTTCTGGAGAGGTTTTCAGTCGGTTTGTAGCAGGCTTTACGTGGGAAGAGAAAAAAGGCTGGCTCTAAATCTTGCTGGACTTATTGAGGCAAAATGTGGACTTCTTGAAAAAGTGAGCCTTGTTGAAAAAGAACATGAAGGCTTAGAATCATCTTTAAAGGATTGCAGGTTTGAGAAGGGTTCAAGAGAAGCACAACAGCTGGAGGCAACCGACGAAAAGCTGCATAGGCCCGAATCCAGCCATGGCGTTGAAATGCTCTTTCTAGAAGAAGAGCTCAAAGCACAGAAGGCTCAACATGGTCAACAGGATGAAACGATGGCGCATCTATCAAGAAGGATACAGTCCCTCCAAGGTGAATCTGAATCCCTCAGATCACAAATAGCTGAAGCTAAAACAAACTGGAGACTCTTTCAAGTGAATGAGGAAGAACTGAAGCTGGCAATCAAAGAGGTTTTGAATGAAGGATCCCTACTTCCGCCAACGCAGAGACCAACAATACAAGGAGAAGCTGAAGCACAGAGGCAACAAGGAGGTGTCCAATATAAAGCAAAAATCATATTAGAGGACTCTAAAGTAGCTGGAGAACAAGTTCTAAGGGACACAGAAAATCACATGGAGTCTCTGAGTGAATGCTTGCTGAAGATGAAGGATAGATCTTCTCCAAGCCTGGGAGCCCAAAGGGATGGTGGTCACCTGGAACTGGGAAAGACGAGTGAACCCGAAATTGGTGCTCACTTGGAGGATGAGTCCAAAGGAGCTTTGAGGAACCTGGTTTATGGTGATAAGCTAAAGGCCTCCTTAGAAATCTTGGAAGGAGGAACAAATCAAAAATGTACTTTCTCATCTGAAGTGGAGAAAACCACGGAAGACCTTACAGAACACCTTAAAAGTCTGCAGACTGAACAGGCATCCTTGCAGTCCGAAAATGCACAGCTGCAAAGTGAGAATGAGACCCTACAGAAGAACTTTAAAGTCATGATGGAACGCTGTCAAGAAAATATGATGAAACTGCACAGGAAATTAAGAGTGGAGGAAAACTGCCGTGTGGAGCAAAAGGAGAAACTTTCCAAAGTCGAAGAAAAGATGAGCCATACAATAAAAGAGCTGGAGACCTACAGAAAGAGAGCCCAATATCTTGAAGAACAATTGCAGAGTACCATTCGTTCCTGTCTGGGGAAGATTACTTCCTCCGAGAAAGAAGCAGATGCTAGTGAGTTGGCAGCTCGGATTGCTGAAAGAAACCTCAGTTATTTCAGGAAACAAAATGCACGCAACAGACAGAAATTAACTGAGAAGGAGCTTAGATTTGAACTTGTAGAAAAAGATCCCTATGATGCACTGGATGTTTCCAACTCAGCAATGGGCAGAAAGCCTTCTCCAAATGGGCCCTCACCAATAGGTCACCCTTCATCTGAAAGGAGACCTCCTCATTTTGAAAAGAGTGGTCCACTCACACTCTCACCTTTCACTCCAGTGGGAGGAGGAAGAGGGTCAAGGGGCCCTGGAGAATCCTCTGGACCATGCGACTAGCAGTAAAGGAAGAGAAGCCAGCTGTCATAAGTTCACTGATTTTCAGAGAGCACCTTCTCAGACTGGGCCCCTCTCTCCTCCAGGGGAACAGGCCAGCAGGCTGATGATCCCTCCGCCAGGCCAACCATATTCTTCTGATGCACGTCTTCCTCTACAAAGGCAAGATAGGTTTTACTCAAATTGTGGTAGAGCATCGGGACCAGCAGAACACAGAATTCCTAATATGCCTCCTTTGGACTCTGATGTGCCTGATTCACCTCTCCATGCTGAAAACCAAGCAACTGGCTCTGGCTCTGTGTTGGCACCTTTCCCTCCAGTCAGAGGTGCCTTGTTTCCAGTTGACCCAAGGAGTCAGTTCATGAGAAGAGGACCTTTTTTTTCCTCCACCTCTCCCAGGAAACTTGTCTGGGAACCTGGAGATTATTTTCCACCTGACCCGCCACCCACTCCATTTCCAATGCGAAGTGTCTATGCAGGGAGGGGGTTTTCCTCACAAAATCTTCCCCCAAGAGCTGGAATTCAGCCCTCTTCGCCCCCATTCTGAAAGTACAAGTGAGTTGCCTGAAGGGTTCCTTCCACCTGCAAATGAGCCTGTTACTCAACATCCAGAACCAAACAAGAAACCTCATGCTGTTGCTCTCTCTTCAAATGTAATTTGACTTATCTCTCATTTTTAGTTTTTAAGTAACTGCTTTTAGTTCAGTAATTGACTATACTTTGGCTCCAATTGAAGCTCAATGAAACAATAATTCTTAAGATAGTATTTTGTAAATAAAGATGGTTTACGTAAGAATCTTATGAGTAAATTATTCCTATTTTATGTTATTCCAGAGAACGGCATTTAATCTGATGAAGCCACTCTTACATAAACAAGAATGGGAGTTCTAGGTCCTTGTAATCTAGCTGGTGGAAATATCTTTTAAACTCCAAACAAAGAAGTGTATTTAGTATGACTGTAGCAATTGTAAAGTGACTTTAGGCTTAATGAAAAAGTGTCACTGATTTAGAGACTGGTTGGGCATTTCAGCTAGTTTTTCCATATCAGAATAACTAGAGCCTGGGAGGACTAAAGGAGAGAACACAACTAAACATGTCAAGGAAACAGGAGATCTCAACTACAAAGAAAAATGAAGACCTCTTTTTTTTATTGGTTGCTTAAAACCTTACATAGCTCTTGAGATACCATATTTCCTACATTAGATTCAAGTGAGTTATGAACTCCCATTTTGACCCCATATACAGATTGCACAATCACATTGTTTACACATCCACGTTTTTACAAAATGCCATGTTAGTAACTGTTGTATTCTGCTACCTTTTCTAGCCTCTACTATCCCCCCTCTCCTGCCCTCCCATCTTCTCTCTCTATCCCGTCTGCTGTAATTTAACGTTTGGGAATTGGAAACCACACTTTAAACTCACTCTCCTCCCCTTTTTCCCTTCTGTCAAATTTCTCATCATCTTCTTCTATTTCTCCTCCTCCTCCTCCTCTTCCTCCTCCTCCTTATACCTTTAATTCATTCATCATACACTCATGCATTGGTTCATTCATTCCTTTCACGTATGGTGTTGGGGATCCAACTCAGGACCTTTGAAAGTGTGAAGCCAGCACTCTAGTGCTGAGCCAAAACCCCAGCACCTGTCTTTTTGATTTTATGACTGTTTATATGAAATTCAGAGTCGCATTCTGCTATGGTTCACTGATATGTGGATTGACCTAGTCCTTGTTTTCTGGTAGACTTTTGGAAAATATACATGAATTATTAGGAGGTTGAAATGAAGAAACAAAGAGGAAATTCCCCAATTTCTTATTCTTAGATTCCATACTCTGACTCTGCCTACCTACTGTAAAAACTTTTAAACTCTTACTCCCCATTTCTATATCATTGCCAACAAGTGAACGTTCACTGCCCTACAACAAACCAGAGAACTCACATTGAACCATGTTTCCCCAGTAGAGACCAAGACACAATACTTATTAAAAAAATACCCTAGTTATGAATCAGTAGGTAAAGCTTTATTTGAGTGTTAAATGTGCTCTAATTATGTGTTTGTGTGTGTGTTGATGTGTGTGGTGTGTGGGTGTGTGTGCTTGTGTGTAAAACAAGCACTGAGGTGTAAAATAAATGCAGGATTGCAACTGCCTTCTTAAAAATAAGAAGCAACTTTATCACATTTGAAGCCCAGTGAAGAATCTGCCTGATACTTAACCTACAATTAATTGAAATGTGAAAACTTCAGGCCTAGAAAAACAAAGCCAACATACATACTGAATCTAATCAGTCTGTCTCACCTGTTTTCTAATCACTCCTTTAAATAAACCTAAATTGCCAGCATAAAACATCAGTTGTTCTAAACGAATGGACGGATGTCCCCCGTCATGGGCTGTGTAAAATACATGGAGGATCCGGCACTGCTTGTTATCTAGAATGACTTCTGCCTGAACTACTATTGGAGAATGGTTGCTGATATACTGCGGTTCTTATACCAGTAAACTGGAATGAAGGTAATTTCAGGCTGCAAAGGAATCATGGAAAACACTGCCATGAAAAATTATCAGTATGTTCATAAAGGCATCTACATGTCTCTTCACAAGGGTTTTACTCAATGGGGGAGGTGGTGAGGTCTGGATATAACTGAACTGTCCATCAGTAGGTAGAACAATATAATGGGAATCAGAGTGCACATTCCGGTTTGAACTCAATCTAGGTAACGTGGATTCATCTCTGTGTAATAGGCCTGCTTCTGGAAAACACAATGTATAGCTCCAAAAGCAGAACGATTCTTTCAGAATACCATGTTATGTTTGTAAATAGATAGACAGATAGATATACAGGAATCAAAAATCTGAAAACGGTCCGGAAGTGTACACATCAATAACTTACAATGTCAGTAGTGGGGGATTAATAGCAGATCAAGAAGACTGTGTCTGCATGCGAAATGGTTCAATTTTTGAAAGAGTTTTTTAAATGAAAATGGACAAAAAATTGAAAGGGTTACAGTAAGTGTTGAGGAGTGACTTGGCCAAAGGAGCACAGAGGTGAGAAGAATTAAGTAGAGTTCAATAGAACCAGGTATAATTTCTGTACACATGACTCCATGAACAGGAGCAAAGGGACACTTAAAGAAATCATAGGACTAAGGAGAGATCAGGATTAGGAGGGTTTGTACTAGTCTAGAAATGCTGACCTGAAAACCAATTAAGTTTTCCACTCCTTCTTTGGAGGAACATTAGCTGTGCCGTGCTTTTCAAAAATGACTTGTCATAACTGATTTATGCCCATGTTAGCAACTCTTCTGAAATTACTTTGAAAGTAGACTAATGTGAGAGTTTCTCTTTAGAGATAATTCAAGTTACTTGCATAGGAAGTGGCAGCAGGTCTGGGGATGTTGTAGCTCAGTGGCAGTGAACTTGCCTAGCTTGGGGCTGGCCTGCCATGGACTTTCACCCCAAACACTTGCAAGAAAAGAAAAGGGAGGGAAGGGAGAGAGAAAGTTGGAAGGGAGGAAGGCAAAGTTGGAGGGATTCAGGGAGGTAGAAAAGAAGGAAGAAGAAAAGGGGAAAACCCAGGAAGGGAGGAAGGAAGCAAGGAAGGTAGAAAATAGGGAGAGCACAAGGGCAGGGAAAGGACTGAGTCACTCAAACAAAAGGCAAAGGACACAAAGACCAATAGAGGCCATAAAAGCTGTTTGAACAGTTTAGTCAGCTTTAGAATTTGAGTGACATCAAACTGAATGTTATTATGACTGGATGGAATCTTCCTACTAACCCCGCCTTGGCCTGGCCTAAACCAAATCAAGGGGTGGGTGGCATGGAGAGGAATTCTCTCTGGCTGGAGTGGGAGGGACCGAAACCTGTGGCACATGAGGATGCACTGGGTAGGGAAGCGGACAAGACTCCCCTGATGGGCAGTTGAGCACAACAAGGCTCCTGGGAGCCTTTGATCATGGCTCCCACCGCCATACGCCCACCACCCACCATACGCTCAGCCCCTGAAGGGGATCACAGTGGTCTGCTCCGTTGCCTGGTGCAGGTTGGAGTTCCTGACCAAACACCTGAGTGTCCACAGCCTGTGTTGGCCTGCCTGGGCAGGCTGTGGTTGTGGTGGCAAGAGCCAAAGCTGTCTTGGCGTGATGGAGGAGCCAAGGGCTGCCTCTCAGCCATCCTAGTGGGTGGTTCTGGAAGAAGCACCCAGGGTTGTGGCAGCATTGTCCGAAGACATGAAGCCAGGCCATCTTCCTTATGGCTTTCCTTGGGAGTTGGTGATGTGTACAGCTCTTGGATTTTTTGCTGTTCTCTCACTTTTCTGGAGAGGTTTTCAGTCGGTTCGTAGCAGGCTTTACGTGGGAAGAGAAAAAAGGCTGGCTCTAAATCTTGCTGGACTTATTGAGGCAAAATGTGGACTTCTTGAAAAAGTGAGCCTTGTTGAAAAAGAACATGAAGGCTTAGAATCATCTTTAAAGGATTGCAGGTTTGAGAAGGGTTCAAGAGAAGCACAACAGCTGGAGGCAACCGACGAAAAGCTGCATAGGCCCGAATCCAGCCATGGCGTTGAAATGCTCTTTCTAGAAGAAGAGCTCAAAGCACAGAAGGCTCAACATGGTCAACAGGATGAAACGATGGCGCATCTATCAAGAAGGATACAGTCCCTCCAAGGTGAATCTGAATCCCTCAGATCACAAATAGCTGAAGCTAAAACAAACTGGAGACTCTTTCAAGTGAATGAGGAAGAACTGAAGCTGGCAATCAAAGAGGTTTTGAATGAAGGATCCCTACTTCCGCCAACGCAGAGACCAACAATACAAGGAGAAGCTGAAGCACAGAGGCAACAAGGAGGTGTCCAATATAAAGCAAAAATCATATTAGAGGACTCTAAAGTAGCTGGAGAACAAGTTCTAAGGGACACAGAAAATCACATGGAGTCTCTGAGTGAATGCTTGCTGAAGATGAAGGATAGATCTTCTCCAAGCCTGGGAGCCCAAAGGGATGGTGGTCACCTGGAACTGGGAAAGACGAGTGAACCCGAAATTGGTGCTCACTTGGAGGATGAGTCCAAAGGAGCTTTGAGGAACCTGGTTTATGGTGATAAGCTAAAGGCCTCCTTAGAAATCTTGGAAGGAGGAAGAAATCAAAAATGTACTTTCTCATCTGAAGTGGAGAAAACCACGGAAGACCTTACAGAACACCTTAAAAGTCTGCAGACTGAACAGGCATCCTTGCAGTCCGAAAATGCACAGCTGCAAAGTGAGAATGAGACCCTACAGAAGAACTTTAAAGTCATGATGGAACGCTGTCAAGAAAATATGATGAAACTGCACAGGAAATTAAGAGTGGAGGAAAACTGCCGTGTGGAGCAAAAGGAGAAACTTTCCAAAGTCGAAGAAAAGATGAGCCATACAATAAAAGAGCTGGAGACCTACAGAAAGAGAGCCCAATATCTTGAAGAACAATTGCAGAGTACCATTCGTTCCTGTCTGGGGAAGATTACTTCCTCCGAGAAAGAAGCAGATGCTAGTGAGTTGGCAGCTCGGATTGCTGAAAGAAACCTCAGTTATTTCAGGAAACAAAATGCACGCAACAGACAGAAATTAACAGAGAAGGAGCTTAGATTTGAACTTGTAGAAAAAGATCCCTATGATGCACTGGATGTTTCCAACTCAGCAATGGGCAGAAAGCCTTCTCCAAATGGGCCCTCACCAATAGGTCACCCTTCATCTGAAAGGAGACCTCCTCATTTTGAAACGAGTGGTCCACTCACACTCTCACCTTTCACTCCAGTGGGAGGAGGAAGAGGGTCAAGGGGCCCTGGAGAATCCTCTGGACCATGCGACTAGCAGTAAAGGAAGAGAAGCCAGCTGTCATAAGTTCACTGATTTTCAGAGAGCACCTTCTCAGACTGGGCCCCTCTCTCCTCCAGGGGAACAGGCCAGCAGGCTGATGATCCCTCCGCCAGGCCAACCATATTCTTCTGATGCACGTCTTCCTCTACAAAGGCAAGATAGGTTTTACTCAAATTGTGGTAGAGCATCGGGACCAGCAGAACACAGAATTCCTAATATGCCTCCTTTGGACTCTGATGTGCCTGATTCACCTCTCCATGCTGAAAACCAAGCAACTGGCTCTGGCTCTGTGTTGGCACCTTTCCCTCCAGTCAGAGGTGCCTTGTTTCCAGTTGACCCAAGGAGTCAGTTCATGAGAAGAGGACCTTTTTTTTCCTCCACCTCTCCCAGGAAACTTGTCTGGGAACCTGGAGATTATTTTCCACCTGACCCGCCACCCACTCCATTTCCAATGCGAAGTGTCTATGCAGGGAGGGGGTTTTCCTCACAAAATCTTCCCCCAAGAGCTGGAATTCAGCCCTCTTCGCCCCCATTCTGAAAGTACAAGTGAGTTGCCTGAAGGGTTCCTTCCACCTGCAAATGAGCCTGTTACTCAACATCCAGAACCAAACAAGAAACCTCATGCTGTTGCTCTCTCTTCAAATGTAATTTGACTTATCTCTCATTTTTAGTTTTTAAGTAACTGCTTTTAGTTCAGTAATTGACTATACTTTGGCTCCAATTGAAGCTCAATGAAACAATAATTCTTAAGATAGTATTTTGTAAATAAAGATGGTTTACGTAAGAATCTTATGAGTAAATTATTCCTATTTTATGTTATTCCAGAGAACGGCATTTAATCTGATGAAGCCACTCTTACATAAACAAGAATGGGAGTTCTAGGTCCTTGTAATCTAGCTGGTGGAAATATCTTTTAAACTCCAAACAAAGAAGTGTATTTAGTATGACTGTAGCAATTGTAAAGTGACTTTAGGCTTAATGAAAAAGTGTCACTGATTTAGAGACTGGTTGGGCATTTCAGCTAGTTTTTCCATATCAGAATAACTAGAGCCTGGGAGGACTAAAGGAGAGAACACAACTAAACATGTCAAGGAAACAGGAGATCTCAACTACAAAGAAAAATGAAGACCTCTTTTTTTTATTGGTTGCTTAAAACCTTACATAGCTCTTGAGATACCATATTTCCTACATTAGATTCAAGTGAGTTATGAACTCCCATTTTGACCCCATATACAGATTGCACAATCACATTGTTTACACATCCACGTTTTTACAAAATGCCATGTTAGTAACTGTTGTATTCTGCTACCTTTTCTAGCCTCTACTATCCCCCCTCTCCTGCCCTCCCATCTTCTCTCTCTATCCCGTCTGCTGTAATTTAACGTTTGGGAATTGGAAACCACACTTTAAACTCACTCTCCTCCCCTTTTTCCCTTCTGTCAAATTTCTCATCATCTTCTTCTATTTCTCCTCCTCCTCCTCCTCTTCCTCCTCCTCCTTATACCTTTAATTCATTCATCATACACTCATGCATTGGTTCATTCATTCCTTTCACGTATGGTGTTGGGGATCCAACTCAGGACCTTTGAAAGTGTGAAGCCAGCACTCTAGTGCTGAGCCAAAACCCCAGCACCTGTCTTTTTGATTTTATGACTGTTTATATGAAATTCAGAGTCGCATTCTGCTATGGTTCACTGATATGTGGATTGACCTAGTCCTTGTTTTCTGGTAGACTTTTGGAAAATATACATGAATTATTAGGAGGTTGAAATGAAGAAACAAAGAGGAAATTCCCCAATTTCTTATTCTTAGATTCCATACTCTGACTCTGCCTACCTACTGTAAAAACTTTTAAACTCTTACTCCCCATTTCTATATCATTGCCAACAAGTGAACGTTCACTGCCCTACAACAAACCAGAGAACTCACATTGAACCATGTTTCCCCAGTAGAGACCAAGACACAATACTTATTAAAAAAATACCCTAGTTATGAATCAGTAGGTAAAGCTTTATTTGAGTGTTAAATGTGCTCTAATTATGTGTTTGTGTGTGTGTTGATGTGTGTGGTGTGTGGGTGTGTGTGCTTGTGTGTAAAACAAGCACTGAGGTGTAAAATAAATGCAGGATTGCAACTGCCTTCTTAAAAATAAGAAGCAACTTTATCACATTTGAAGCCCAGTGAAGAATCTGCCTGATACTTAACCTACAATTAATTGAAATGTGAAAACTTCAGGCCTAGAAAAACAAAGCCAACATACATACTGAATCTAATCAGTCTGTCTCACCTGTTTTCTAATCACTCCTTTAAATAAACCTAAATTGCCAGCATAAAACATCAGTTGTTCTAAACGAATGGACGGATGTCCCCCGTCATGGGCTGTGTAAAATACATGGAGGATCCGGCACTGCTTGTTATCTAGAATGACTTCTGCCTGAACTACTATTGGAGAATGGTTGCTGATATACTGCGGTTCTTATACCAGTAAACTGGAATGAAGGTAATTTCAGGCTGCAAAGGAATCATGGAAAACACTGCCATGAAAAATTATCAGTATGTTCATAAAGGCATCTACATGTCTCTTCACAAGGGTTTTACTCAATGGGGGAGGTGGTGAGGTCTGGATATAACTGAACTGTCCATCAGTAGGTAGAACAATATAATGGGAATCAGAGTGCACATTCCGGTTTGAACTCAATCTAGGTAACGTGGATTCATCTCTGTGTAATAGGCCTGCTTCTGGAAAACACAATGTAGAGCTCCAAAAGCAGAACGATTCTTTCAGAATACCATGTTATGTTTGTAAATAGATAGACAGATAGATATACAGGAATCAAAAATCTGAAAACGGTCCGGAAGTGTACACATCAATAACTTACAATGTCAGTAGTGGGGGATTAATAGCAGATCAAGAAGACTGTGTCTGCATGCGAAATGGTTCAATTTTTGAAAGAGTTTTTTAAATGAAAATGGACAAAAAATTGAAAGGGTTACAGTAAGTGTTGAGGAGTGACTTGGCCAAAGGAGCACAGAGGTGAGAAGAATTAAGTAGAGTTCAATAGAACCAGGTATAATTTCTGTACACATGACTGCATGAACAGGAGCAAAGGGACACTTAAAGAAATCATAGGACTAAGGAGAGATCAGGATTAGGAGGGTTTGTACTAGTCTAGAAATGCTGACCTGAAAACCAATTAAGTTTTCCACTCCTTCTTTGGAGGAACATTAGCTGTGCCGTGCTTTTCAAAAATGACTTGTCATAACTGATTTATGCCCATGTTAGCAACTCTTCTGAAATTACTTTGAAAGTAGACTAATGTGAGAGTTTCTCTTTAGAGATAATTCAAGTTACTTGCATAGGAAGTGGCAGCAGGTCTGGGGATGTTGTAGCTCAGTGGCAGTGAACTTGCCTAGCTTGGGGCTGGCCTGCCATGGACTTTCACCCCAAACACTTGCAAGAAAAGAAAAGGGAGGGAAGGGAGAGAGAAAGTTGGAAGGGAGGAAGGCAAAGTTGGAGGGATTCAGGGAGGTAGAAAAGAAGGAAGAAGAAAAGGGGAAAACCCAGGAAGGGAGGAAGGAAGCAAGGAAGGTAGAAAATAGGGAGAGCACAAGGGCAGGGAAAGGACTGAGTCACTCAAACAAAAGGCAAAGGACACAAAGACCAATAGAGGCCATAAAAGCTGTTTGAACAGTTTAGTCAGCTTTAGAATTTGAGTGACATCAAACTGAATGTTATTATGACTGGATGGAATCTTCCTACTAACCCCGCCTTGGCCTGGCCTAAACCAAATCAAGGGGTGGGTGGCATGGAGAGGAATTCTCTCTGGCTGGAGTGGGAGGGACCGAAACCTGTGGCACATGAGGATGCACTGGGTAGGGAAGCGGACAAGACTCCCCTGATGGGCAGTTGAGCACAACAAGGCTCCTGGGAGCCTTTGATCATGGCTCCCACCGCCATACGCCCACCACCCACCATACGCTCAGCCCCTGAAGGGGATCACAGTGGTCTGCTCCGTTGCCTGGTGCAGGTTGGAGTTCCTGACCAAACACCTGAGTGTCCACAGCCTGTGTTGGCCTGCCTGGGCAGGCTGTGGTTGTGGTGGCAAGAGCCAAAGCTGTCTTGGCGTGATGGAGGAGCCAAGGGCTGCCTCTCAGCCATCCTAGTGGGTGGTTCTGGAAGAAGCACCCAGGGTTGTGGCAGCATTGTCCGAAGACATGAAGCCAGGCCATCTTCCTTATGGCTTTCCTTGGGAGTTGGTGATGTGTACAGCTCTTGGATTTTTTGCTGTTCTCTCACTTTTCTGGAGAGGTTTTCAGTCGGTTCGTAGCAGGCTTTACGTGGGAAGAGAAAAAAGGCTGGCTCTAAATCTTGCTGGACTTATTGAGGCAAAATGTGGACTTCTTGAAAAAGTGAGCCTTGTTGAAAAAGAACATGAAGGCTTAGAATCATCTTTAAAGGATTGCAGGTTTGAGAAGGGTTCAAGAGAAGCACAACAGCTGGAGGCAACCGACGAAAAGCTGCATAGGCCCGAATCCAGCCATGGCGTTGAAATGCTCTTTCTAGAAGAAGAGCTCAAAGCACAGAAGGCTCAACATGGTCAACAGGATGAAACGATGGCGCATCTATCAAGAAGGATACAGTCCCTCCAAGGTGAATCTGAATCCCTCAGATCACAAATAGCTGAAGCTAAAACAAACTGGAGACTCTTTCAAGTGAATGAGGAAGAACTGAAGCTGGCAATCAAAGAGGTTTTGAATGAAGGATCCCTACTTCCGCCAACGCAGAGACCAACAATACAAGGAGAAGCTGAAGCACAGAGGCAACAAGGAGGTGTCCAATATAAAGCAAAAATCATATTAGAGGACTCTAAAGTAGCTGGAGAACAAGTTCTAAGGGACACAGAAAATCACATGGAGTCTCTGAGTGAATGCTTGCTGAAGATGAAGGATAGATCTTCTCCAAGCCTGGGAGCCCAAAGGGATGGTGGTCACCTGGAACTGGGAAAGACGAGTGAACCCGAAATTGGTGCTCACTTGGAGGATGAGTCCAAAGGAGCTTTGAGGAACCTGGTTTATGGTGATAAGCTAAAGGCCTCCTTAGAAATCTTGGAAGGAGGAAGAAATCAAAAATGTACTTTCTCATCTGAAGTGGAGAAAACCACGGAAGACCTTACAGAACACCTTAAAAGTCTGCAGACTGAACAGGCATCCTTGCAGTCCGAAAATGCACAGCTGCAAAGTGAGAATGAGACCCTACGGAAGAACTTTAAAGTCATGATGGAACGCTGTCAAGAAAATATGATGAAACTGCACAGGAAATTAAGAGTGGAGGAAAACTGCCGTGTGGAGCAAAAGGAGAAACTTTCCAAAGTCGAAGAAAAGATGAGCCATACAATAAAAGAGCTGGAGACCTACAGAAAGAGAGCCCAATATCTTGAAGAACAATTGCAGAGTACCATTCGTTCCTGTCTGGGGAAGATTACTTCCTCCGAGAAAGAAGCAGATGCTAGTGAGTTGGCAGCTCGGATTGCTGAAAGAAACCTCAGTTATTTCAGGAAACAAAATGCACGCAACAGACAGAAATTAACTGAGAAGGAGCTTAGATTTGAACTTGTAGAAAAAGATCCCTATGATGCACTGGATGTTTCCAACTCAGCAATGGGCAGAAAGCCTTCTCCAAATGGGCCCTCACCAATAGGTCACCCTTCATCTGAAAGGAGACCTCCTCATTTTGAAAAGAGTGGTCCACTCACACTCTCACCTTTCACTCCAGTGGGAGGAGGAAGAGGGTCAAGGGGCCCTGGAGAATCCTCTGGACCATGCGACTAGCAGTAAAGGAAGAGAAGCCAGCTGTCATAAGTTCACTGATTTTCAGAGAGCACCTTCTCAGACTGGGCCCCTCTCTCCTCCAGGGGAACAGGCCAGCAGGCTGATGATCCCTCCGCCAGGCCAACCATATTCTTCTGATGCACGTCTTCCTCTACAAAGGCAAGATAGGTTTTACTCAAATTGTGGTAGAGCATCGGGACCAGCAGAACACAGAATTCCTAATATGCCTCCTTTGGACTCTGATGTGCCTGATTCACCTCTCCATGCTGAAAACCAAGCAACTGGCTCTGGCTCTGTGTTGGCACCTTTCCCTCCAGTCAGAGGTGCCTTGTTTCCAGTTGACCCAAGGAGTCAGTTCATGAGAAGAGGACCTTTTTTTTCCTCCACCTCTCCCAGGAAACTTGTCTGGGAACCTGGAGATTATTTTCCACCTGACCCGCCACCCACTCCATTTCCAATGCGAAGTGTCTATGCAGGGAGGGGGTTTTCCTCACAAAATCTTCCCCCAAGAGCTGGAATTCAGCCCTCTTCACCCCCATTCTGAAAGTACAAGTGAGTTGCCTGAAGGGTTCCTTCCACCTGCAAATGAGCCTGTTACTCAACATCCAGAACCAAACAAGAAACCTCATGCTGTTGCTCTCTCTTCAAATGTAATTTGACTTATCTCTCATTTTTAGTTTTTAAGTAACTGCTTTTAGTTCAGTAATTGACTATACTTTGGCTCCAATTGAAGCTCAATGAAACAATAATTCTTAAGATAGTATTTTGTAAATAAAGATGGTTTACGTAAGAATCTTATGAGTAAATTATTCCTATTTTATGTTATTCCAGAGAACGGCATTTAATCTGATGAAGCCACTCTTACATAAACAAGAATGGGAGTTCTAGGTCTTTGTAATCTAGCTGGTGGAAATATCTTTTAAACTCCAAACAAAGAAGTGTATTTAGTATGACTGTAGCAATTGTAAAGTGACTTTAGGCTTAATGAAAAAGTGTCACTGATTTAGAGACTGGTTGGGCATTTCAGCTAGTTTTTCCATATCAGAATAACTAGAGCCTGGGAGGACTAAAGGAGAGAACACAACTAAACATGTCAAGGAAACAGGAGATCTCAACTACAAAGAAAAATGAAGACCTCTATTTTATATTGGTTGCTTAAAACCTTACATAGCTCTTGAGATACCATATTTCCTACATTAGATTCAAGTGAGTTATGAACTCCCATTTTGACCCCATATACAGATTGCACAATCACATTGTTTACACATCCACGTTTTTACAAAATGCCATGTTAGTAACTGTTGTATTCTGCTACCTTTTCTAGCCTCTACTATCCCCCCTCTCCTGCCCTCCCATCTTCTCTCTCTATCCCGTCTGCTGTAATTTAACGTTTGGGAATTGGAAACCACACTTTAAACTCACTCTCCTCCCCTTTTTCCCTTCTGTCAAATTTCTCATCATCTTCTTCTATTTCTCCTCCTCCTCCTCCTCTTCCTCCTCCTCCTTATACCTTTAATTCATTCATCATACACTCATGCATTGGTTCATTCATTCCTTTCACGTATGGTGTTGGGGATCCAACTCAGGACCTTTGAAAGTGTGAAGCCAGCACTCTAGTGCTGAGCCAAAACCCCAGCACCTGTCTTTTTGATTTTATGACTGTTTATATGAAATTCAGAGTCGCATTCTGCTATGGTTCACTGATATGTGGATTGACCTAGTCCTTGTTTTCTGGTAGACTTTTGGAAAATATACATGAATTATTAGGAGGTTGAAATGAAGAAACAAAGAGGAAATTCCCCAATTTCTTATTCTTAGATTCCATACTCTGACTCTGCCTACCTACTGTAAAAACTTTTAAACTCTTACTCCCCATTTCTATATCATTGCCAACAAGTGAACGTTCACTGCCCTACAACAAACCAGAGAACTCACATTGAACCATGTTTCCCCAGTAGAGACCAAGACACAATACTTATTAAAAAAATACCCTAGTTATGAATCAGTAGGTAAAGCTTTATTTGAGTGTTAAATGTGCTCTAATTATGTGTTTGTGTGTGTGTTGATGTGTGTGGTGTGTGGGTGTGTGTGCTTGTGTGTAAAACAAGCACTGAGGTGTAAAATAAATGCAGGATTGCAACTGCCTTCTTAAAAATAAGAAGCAACTTTATCACATTTGAAGCCCAGTGAAGAATCTGCCTGATACTTAACCTACAATTAATTGAAATGTGAAAACTTCAGGCCTAGAAAAACAAAGCCAACATACATACTGAATCTAATCAGTCTGTCTCACCTGTTTTCTAATCACTCCTTTAAATAAACCTAAATTGCCAGCATAAAACATCAGTTGTTCTAAACGAATGGACGGATGTCCCCCGTCATGGGCTGTGTAAAATACATGGAGGATCCGGCACTGCTTGTTATCTAGAATGACTTCTGCCTGAACTACTATTGGAGAATGGTTGCTGATATACTGCGGTTCTTATACCAGTAAACTGGAATGAAGGTAATTTCAGGCTGCAAAGGAATCATGGAAAACACTGCCATGAAATATTATCAATATGTTCATAAAGGCATCTACATGTCTCTTCACAAGGGTTTTACTCAATGGGGGAGGTGGTGAGGTCTGGATATAACTGAACTGTCCATCAGTAGGTAGAACAATATAATGGGAATCAGAGTGCACATTCCGGTTTGAACTCAATCTAGGTAACGTGGATTCATCTCTGTGTAATAGGCCTGCTTCTGGAAAACACAATGTAGAGCTCCAAAAGCAGAACGATTCTTTCAGAATACCATGTTATGTTTGTAAATAGATAGACAGATAGATATACAGGAATCAAAAATCTGAAAACGGTCCGGAAGTGTACATTTCAATAACTTACAATGTCAGTAGTGGGGGATTAATAGCAGATCAAGAAGACTGTGTCTGCATGCGAAATGGTTCAATTTTTGAAAGAGTTTTTTAAATGAAAATGGACAAAAAAATTGAAAGGGTTACAGTAAGTGTTGAGGAGTGACTTGGCCAAAGGAGCACAGAGGTGAGAAAGAATTAAGTAGAGTTCAATAGAACCAGGTATAATTTCTGTACACATGACTCCATGAACAGGAGCAAAGGGGACACTTAAAGAAATCATAGGACTAAGGAGAGATCAGGATTAGGAGGGTTTGTACTAGTCTAGAAATGCTGACCTGAAAACCAATTAAGTTTTCCACTCCTTCTTTGGAGGAACATTAGCTGTGCCGTGCTTTTCAAAAATGACTTGTCATAACTGATTTATGCCCATGTTAGCAACTCTTCTGAAATTACTTTGAAAGTAGACTAATGTGAGAGTTTCTCTTTAGAGATAATTCAAGTTACTTGCATAGGAAGTGGCAGCAGGTCTGGGGATGTTGTAGCTCAGTGGCAGTGACCTTGCCTAGCTTGGGGCTGGCCTGCCATGGACTTTCACCCCAAACACTTGCAAGAAAAGAAAAGGGAGGGAAGGGAGAGAGAAAGTTGGAAGGGAGGAAGGCAAAGTTGGAGGGATGCAGGGAGGTAGAAAAGAAGGAAGAAGAAAAGGGGAAAACCCAGGAAGGGAGGAAGGAAGCAAGGAAGGTAGGAAATAGGGAGAGCACAAGGGCAGGGAAAGGACTGAGTCACTCAAACAAAAGGCAAGGGACACAAAGACCAATAGAGGCCATAAAAGCTGTTTGAACCAGTTTAGTCAGCTTTAGAATTTGAGTGACATCAAACTGAATGTTATTATGACTGGATGGAATCTTCCTACTAACCCCGCCTTGGCCTGGCCTAAACCAAATCAAGGGGTGGGTGGCATGGAGAGGAATTCTCTCTGGCTGGAGTGGGAGGGACCGAAACCTGTGGCACATGAGGATGCACTGGGTAGGGAAGCGGACAAGACTCCCCTGATGGGCAGTTGAGCACAACAAGGCTCCTGGGAGCCTTTGATCATGGCTCCCACCGCCATACGCCCACCACCCACCATACGCTCAGCCCCTGAAGGGGATCACAGTGGTCTGCTCCGTTGCCTGGTGCAGGTTGGAGTTCCTGACCAAACACCTGAGTGTCCACAGCCTGTGTTGGCCTGCCTGGGCAGGCTGTGGTTGTGGTGGCAAGAGCCAAAGCTGTCTTGGCGTGATGGAGGAGCCAAGGGCTGCCTCTCAGCCATCCTAGTGGGTGGTTCTGGAAGAAGCACCCAGGGTTGTGGCAGCATTGTCCGAAGACATGAAGCCAGGCCATCTTCCTTATGGCTTTCCTTGGGAGTTGGTGATGTGTACAGCTCTTGGATTTTTTGCTGTTCTCTCACTTTTCTGGAGAGGTTTTCAGTCGGTTCGTAGCAGGCTTTACGTGGGAAGAGAAAAAAGGCTGGCTCTAAATCTTGCTGGACTTATTGAGGCAAAATGTGGACTTCTTGAAAAAGTGAGCCTTGTTGAAAAAGAACATGAAGGCTTAGAATCATCTTTAAAGGATTGCAGGTTTGAGAAGGGTTCAAGAGAAGCACAACAGCTGGAGGCAACCGACGAAAAGCTGCATAGGCCCGAATCCAGCCATGGCGTTGAAATGCTCTTTCTAGAAGAAGAGCTCAAAGCACAGAAGGCTCAACATGGTCAACAGGATGAAACGATGGCGCATCTATCAAGAAGGATACAGTCCCTCCAAGGTGAATCTGAATCCCTCAGATCACAAATAGCTGAAGCTAAAACAAACTGGAGACTCTTTCAAGTGAATGAGGAAGAACTGAAGCTGGCAATCAAAGAGGTTTTGAATGAAGGATCCCTACTTCCGCCAACGCAGAGACCAACAATACAAGGAGAAGCTGAAGCACAGAGGCAACAAGGAGGTGTCCAATATAAAGCAAAAATCATATTAGAGGACTCTAAAGTAGCTGGAGAACAAGTTCTAAGGGACACAGAAAATCACATGGAGTCTCTGAGTGAATGCTTGCTGAAGATGAAGGATAGATCTTCTCCAAGCCTGGGAGCCCAAAGGGATGGTGGTCACCTGGAACTGGGAAAGACGAGTGAACCCGAAATTGGTGCTCACTTGGAGGATGAGTCCAAAGGAGCTTTGAGGAACCTGGTTTATGGTGATAAGCTAAAGGCCTCCTTAGAAATCTTGGAAGGAGGAAGAAATCAAAAATGTACTTTCTCATCTGAAGTGGAGAAAACCACGGAAGACCTTACAGAACACCTTAAAAGTCTGCAGACTGAACAGGCATCCTTGCAGTCCGAAAATGCACAGCTGCAAAGTGAGAATGAGACCCTACGGCAGAACTTTAAAGTCATGATGGAACGCTGTCAAGAAAATATGATGAAACTGCACAGGAAATTAAGAGTGGAGGAAAACTGCCGTGTGGAGCAAAAGGAGAAACTTTCCAAAGTCGAAGAAAAGATGAGCCATACAATAAAAGAGCTGGAGACCTACAGAAAGAGAGCCCAATATCTTGAAGAACAATTGCAGAGTACCATTCGTTCCTGTCTGGGGAAGATTACTTCCTCCGAGAAAGAAGCAGATGCTAGTGAGTTGGCAGCTCGGATTGCTGAAAGAAACCTCAGTTATTTCAGGAAACAAAATGCACGCAACAGACAGAAATTAACTGAGAAGGAGCTTAGATTTGAACTTGTAGAAAAAGATCCCTATGATGCACTGGATGTTTCCAACTCAGCAATGGGCAGAAAGCCTTCTCCAAATGGGCCCTCACCAATAGGTCACCCTTCATCTGAAAGGAGACCTCCTCATTTTGAAAAGAGTGGTCCACTCACACTCTCACCTTTCACTCCAGTGGGAGGAGGAAGAGGGTCAAGGGGCCCTGGAGAATCCTCTGGACCATGCGACTAGCAGTAAAGGAAGAGAAGCCAGCTGTCATAAGTTCACTGATTTTCAGAGAGCACCTTCTCAGACTGGGCCCCTCTCTCCTCCAGGGGAACAGGCCAGCAGGCTGATGATCCCTCCGCCAGGCCAACCATATTCTTCTGATGCACGTCTTCCTCTACAAAGGCAAGATAGGTTTTACTCAAATTGTGGTAGAGCATCGGGACCAGCAGAACACAGAATTCCTAATATGCCTCCTTTGGACTCTGATGTGCCTGATTCACCTCTCCATGCTGAAAACCAAGCAACTGGCTCTGGCTCTGTGTTGGCACCTTTCCCTCCAGTCAGAGGTGCCTTGTTTCCAGTTGACCCAAGGAGTCAGTTCATGAGAAGAGGACCTTTTTTTTCCTCCACCTCTCCCAGGAAACTTGTCTGGGAACCTGGAGATTATTTTCCACCTGACCCGCCACCCACTCCATTTCCAATGCGAAGTGTCTATGCAGGGAGGGGGTTTTCCTCACAAAATCTTCCCCCAAGAGCTGGAATTCAGCCCTCTTCACCCCCATTCTGAAAGTACAAGTGAGTTGCCTGAAGGGTTCCTTCCACCTGCAAATGAGCCTGTTACTCAACATCCAGAACCAAACAAGAAACCTCATGCTGTTGCTCTCTCTTCAAATGTAATTTGACTTATCTCTCATTTTTAGTTTTTAAGTAACTGCTTTTAGTTCAGTAATTGACTATACTTTGGCTCCAATTGAAGCTCAATGAAACAATAATTCTTAAGATAGTATTTTGTAAATAAAGATGGTTTACGTAAGAATCTTATGAGTAAATTATTCCTATTTTATGTTATTCCAGAGAACGGCATTTAATCTGATGAAGCCACTCTTACATAAACAAGAATGGGAGTTCTAGGTCCTTGTAATCTAGCTGGTGGAAATATCTTTTAAACTCCAAACAAAGAAGTGTATTTAGTATGACTGTAGCAATTGTAAAGTGACTTTAGGCTTAATGAAAAAGTGTCACTGATTTAGAGACTGGTTGGGCATTTCAGCTAGTTTTTCCATATCAGAATAACTAGAGCCTGGGAGGACTAAAGGAGAGAACACAACTAAACATGTCAAGGAAACAGGAGATCTCAACTACAAAGAAAAATGAAGACCTCTTTTTTATATTGGTTGCTTAAAACCTTACATAGCTCTTGAGATACCATATTTCCTACATTAGATTCAAGTGAGTTATGAACTCCCATTTTGACCCCATATACAGATTGCACAATCACATTGTTTACACATCCACGTTTTTACAAAATGCCATGTTAGTAACTGTTGTATTCTGCTACCTTTTCTAGCCTCTACTATCCCCCCTCTCCTGCCCTCCCATCTTCTCTCTCTATCCCGTCTGCTGTAATTTAACGTTTGGGAATTGGAAACCACACTTTAAACTCACTCTCCTCCCCTTTTTCCCTTCTGTCAAATTTCTCATCATCTTCTTCTATTTCTCCTCCTCCTCCTCCTCTTCCTCCTCCTCCTTATACCTTTAATTCATTCATCATACACTCATGCATTGGTTCATTCATTCCTTTCACGTATGGTGTTGGGGATCCAACTCAGGACCTTTGAAAGTGTGAAGCCAGCACTCTAGTGCTGAGCCAAAACCCCAGCACCTGTCTTTTTGATTTTATGACTGTTTATATGAAATTCAGAGTCGCATTCTGCTATGGTTCACTGATATGTGGATTGACCTAGTCCTTGTTTTCTGGGAGACTTTTGGAAAATATACATGAATTATTAGGAGGTTGAAATGAAGAAACAAAGAGGAAATTCCCCAATTTCTTATTCTTAGATTCCATACTCTGACTCTGCCTACCTACTGTAAAAACTTTTAAACTCTTACTCCCCATTTCTATATCATTGCCAACAAGTGAACGTTCACTGCCCTACAACAAACCAGAGAACTCACATTGAACCATGTTTCCCCAGTAGAGACCAAGACACAATACTTATTAAAAAAATACCCTAGTTATGAATCAGTAGGTAAAGCTTTATTTGAGTGTTAAATGTGCTCTAATTATGTGTTTGTGTGTGTGTTGATGTGTGTGGTGTGTGGGTGTGTGTGCTTGTGTGTAAAACAAGCACTGAGGTGTAAAATAAATGCAGGATTGCAACGGCCTTCTTAAAAATAAGAAGCAACTTTATCACATTTGAAGCCCAGTGAAGAATCTGCCTGATACTTAACCTACAATTAATTGAAATGTGAAAACTTCAGGCCTAGAAAAACAAAGCCAACATACATACTGAATCTAATCAGTCTGTCTCACCTGTTTTCTAATCACTCCTTTAAATAAACCTAAATTGCCAGCATAAAACATCAGTTGTTCTAAACGAATGGACGGATGTCCCCCGTCATGGGCTGTGTAAAATACATGGAGGATCCGGCACTGCTTGTTATCTAGAATGACTTCTGCCTGAACTACTATTGGAGAATGGTTGCTGATATACTGCGGTTCTTATACCAGTAAACTGGAATGAAGGTAATTTCAGGCTGCAAAGGAATCAATTGATTTTACTAACTGGTTTTTGGAAAACACTGCCATGAAAAATTATCAATATGTTCATAAAGGCATCTACATGTCTCTTCACAAGGGTTTTACTCAATGGGGGAGGTGGTGAGGTCTGGATATAACTGAACTGTCCATCAGTAGGTAGAACAATATAATGGGAATCAGAGTGCACATTCCGGTTTGAACTCAATCTAGGTAACGTGGATTCATCTCTGTGTAATAGGCCTGCTTCTGGAAAACACAATGTAGAGCTCCAAAAGCAGAACGATTCTTTCAGAATACCATGTTATGTTTGTAAATAGATAGACAGATAGATATACAGGAATCAAAAATCTGAAAACGGTCCGGAAGTGTACATTTCAATAACTTACAATGTCAGTAGTGGGGGATTAATAGCAGATCAAGAAGACTGTGTCTGCATGCGAAATGGTTCAATTTTTGAAAGAGTTTTTTAAATGAAAATGGACAAAAAAATTGAAAGGGTTACAGTAAGTGTTGAGGAGTGACTTGGCCAAAGGAGCACAGAGGTGAGAAAGAATTAAGTAGAGTTCAATAGAACCAGGTATAATTTCTGTACACATGACTCCATGAACAGGAGCAAAGGGGACACTTAAAGAAATCATAGGACTAAGGAGAGATCAGGATTAGGAGGGTTTGTACTAGTCTAGAAATGCTGACCTGAAAACCAATTAAGTTTTCCACTCCTTCTTTGGAGGAACATTAGCTGTGCTGTGCTTTTCAAAAATGACTTGTCATAACTGATTTATGCCCATGTTAGCAACTCTTCTGAAATTACTTTGAAAGTAGACTAATGTGAGAGTTTCTCTTTAGAGATAATTCAAGTTACTTGCATAGGAAGTGGCAGCAGGTCTGGGGATGTTGTAGCTCAGTGGCAGTGACCTTGCCTAGCTTGGGGCTGGCCTGCCATGGACTTTCACCCCAAACACTTGCAAGAAAAGAAAAGGGAGGGAAGGGAGAGAGAAAGTTGGAAGGGAGGAAGGCAAAGTTGGAGGGATGCAGGGAGGTAGAAAAGAAGGAAGAAGAAAAGGGGAAAACCCAGGAAGGGAGGAAGGAAGCAAGGAAGGTAGGAAATAGGGAGAGCACAAGGGCAGGGAAAGGACTGAGTCACTCAAACAAAAGGCAAGGGACACAAAGACCAATAGAGGCCATAAAAGCTGTTTGAACCAGTTTAGTCAGCTTTAGAATTTGAGTGACATCAAACTGAATGTTATTGTGACTGGATGGAATCTTCCTACTAACCCCGCCTTGGCCTGGCCTAAACCAAATCAAGGGGTGGGTGGCATGGAGAGGAATTCTCTCTGGCTGGAGTGGGAGGGACCGAAACCTGTGGCACATGAGGATGCACTGGGTAGGGAAGCGGACAAGACCCCCCTGATGGGCAGTTGAGCACAACAAGGCTCCTGGGAGCCTTTGATCATGGCTCCCACCGCCATACGCCCACCACCCACCATACGCTCAGCCCCTGAAGGGGATCACAGTGGTCTGCTCCGTTGCCTGGTGCAGGTTGGAGTTCCTGACCAAACACCTGAGTGTCCACAGCCTGTGTTGGCCTGCCTGGGCAGGCTGTGGTTGTGGTGGCAAGAGCCAAAGCTGTCTTGGCGTGATGGAGGAGCCAAGGGCTGCCTCTCAGCCATCCTAGTGGGTGGTTCTGGAAGAAGCACCCAGGGTTGTGGCAGCATTGTCCGAAGACATGAAGCCAGGCCATCTTCCTTATGGCTTTCCTTGGGAGTTGGTGATGTGTACAGCTCTTGGATTTTTTGCTGTTCTCTCACTTTTCTGGAGAGGTTTTCAGTCGGTTCGTAGCAGGCTTTACGTGGGAAGAGAAAAAAGGCTGGCTCTAAATCTTGCTGGACTTATTGAGGCAAAATGTGGACTTCTTGAAAAAGTGAGCCTTGTTGAAAAAGAACATGAAGGCTTAGAATCATCTTTAAAGGATTGCAGGTTTGAGAAGGGTTCAAGAGAAGCACAACAGCTGGAGGCAACCGACGAAAAGCTGCATAGGCCCGAATCCAGCCATGGCGTTGAAATGCTCTTTCTAGAAGAAGAGCTCAAAGCACAGAAGGCTCAACATGGTCAACAGGATGAAACGATGGCGCATCTATCAAGAAGGATACAGTCCCTCCAAGGTGAATCTGAATCCCTCAGATCACAAATAGCTGAAGCTAAAACAAACTGGAGACTCTTTCAAGTGAATGAGGAAGAACTGAAGCTGGCAATCAAAGAGGTTTTGAATGAAGGATCCCTACTTCCGCCAACGCAGAGACCAACAATACAAGGAGAAGCTGAAGCACAGAGGCAACAAGGAGGTGTCCAATATAAAGCAAAAATCATATTAGAGGACTCTAAAGTAGCTGGAGAACAAGTTCTAAGGGACACAGAAAATCACATGGAGTCTCTGAGTGAATGCTTGCTGAAGATGAAGGATAGATCTTCTCCAAGCCTGGGAGCCCAAAGGGATGGTGGTCACCTGGAACTGGGAAAGACGAGTGAACCCGAAATTGGTGCTCACTTGGAGGATGAGTCCAAAGGAGCTTTGAGGAACCTGGTTTATGGTGATAAGCTAAAGGCCTCCTTAGAAATCTTGGAAGGAGGAAGAAATCAAAAATGTACTTTCTCATCTGAAGTGGAGAAAACCACGGAAGACCTTACAGAACACCTTAAAAGTCTGCAGACTGAACAGGCATCCTTGCAGTCCGAAAATGCACAGCTGCAAAGTGAGAATGAGACCCTACGGCAGAACTTTAAAGTCATGATGGAACGCTGTCAAGAAAATATGATGAAACTGCACAGGAAATTAAGAGTGGAGGAAAACTGCCGTGTGGAGCAAAAGGAGAAACTTTCCAAAGTCGAAGAAAAGATGAGCCATACAATAAAAGAGCTGGAGACCTACAGAAAGAGAGCCCAATATCTTGAAGAACAATTGCAGAGTACCATTCGTTCCTGTCTGGGGAAGATTACTTCCTCCGAGAAAGAAGCAGATGCTAGTGAGTTGGCAGCTCGGATTGCTGAAAGAAACCTCAGTTATTTCAGGAAACAAAATGCACGCAACAGACAGAAATTAACTGAGAAGGAGCTTAGATTTGAACTTGTAGAAAAAGATCCCTATGATGCACTGGATGTTTCCAACTCAGCAATGGGCAGAAAGCCTTCTCCAAATGGGCCCTCACCAATAGGTCACCCTTCATCTGAAAGGAGACCTCCTCATTTTGAAAAGAGTGGTCCACTCACACTCTCACCTTTCACTCCAGTGGGAGGAGGAAGAGGGTCAAGGGGCCCTGGAGAATCCTCTGGACCATGCGACTAGCAGTAAAGGAAGAGAAGCCAGCTGTCATAAGTTCACTGATTTTCAGAGAGCACCTTCTCAGACTGGGCCCCTCTCTCCTCCAGGGGAACAGGCCAGCAGGCTGATGATCCCTCCGCCAGGCCAACCATATTCTTCTGATGCACGTCTTCCTCTACAAAGGCAAGATAGGTTTTACTCAAATTGTGGTAGAGCATCGGGACCAGCAGAACACAGAATTCCTAATATGCCTCCTTTGGACTCTGATGTGCCTGATTCACCTCTCCATGCTGAAAACCAAGCAACTGGCTCTGGCTCTGTGTTGGCACCTTTCCCTCCAGTCAGAGGTGCCTTGTTTCCAGTTGACCCAAGGAGTCAGTTCATGAGAAGAGGACCTTTTTTTTCCTCCACCTCTCCCAGGAAACTTGTCTGGGAACCTGGAGATTATTTTCCACCTGACCCGCCACCCACTCCATTTCCAATGCGAAGTGTCTATGCAGGGAGGGGGTTTTCCTCACAAAATCTTCCCCCAAGAGCTGGAATTCAGCCCTCTTCACCCCCATTCTGAAAGTACAAGTGAGTTGCCTGAAGGGTTCCTTCCACCTGCAAATGAGCCTGTTACTCAACATCCAGAACCAAACAAGAAACCTCATGCTGTTGCTCTCTCTTCAAATGTAATTTGACTTATCTCTCATTTTTAGTTTTTAAGTAACTGCTTTTAGTTCAGTAATTGACTATACTTTGGCTCCAATTGAAGCTCAATGAAACAATAATTCTTAAGATAGTATTTTGTAAATAAAGATGGTTTACGTAAGAATCTTATGAGTAAATTATTCCTATTTTATGTTATTCCAGAGAACGGCATTTAATCTGATGAAGCCACTCTTACATAAACAAGAATGGGAGTTCTAGGTCCTTGTAATCTAGCTGGTGGAAATATCTTTTAAACTCCAAACAAAGAAGTGTATTTAGTATGACTGTAGCAATTGTAAAGTGACTTTAGGCTTAATGAAAAAGTGTCACTGATTTAGAGACTGGTTGGGCATTTCAGCTAGTTTTTCCATATCAGAATAACTAGAGCCTGGGAGGACTAAAGGAGAGAACACAACTAAACATGTCAAGGAAACAGGAGATCTCAACTACAAAGAAAAATGAAGACCTCTTTTTTATATTGGTTGCTTAAAACCTTACATAGCTCTTGAGATACCATATTTCCTACATTAGATTCAAGTGAGTTATGAACTCCCATTTTGACCCCATATACAGATTGCACAATCACATTGTTTACACATCCACGTTTTTACAAAATGCCATGTTAGTAACTGTTGTATTCTGCTACCTTTTCTAGCCTCTACTATCCCCCCTCTCCTGCCCTCCCATCTTCTCTCTCTATCCCGTCTGCTGTAATTTAACGTTTGGGAATTGGAAACCACACTTTAAACTCACTCTCCTCCCCTTTTTCCCTTCTGTCAAATTTCTCATCATCTTCTTCTATTTCTCCTCCTCCTCCTCCTCTTCCTCCTCCTCCTTATACCTTTAATTCATTCATCATACACTCATGCATTGGTTCATTCATTCCTTTCACGTATGGTGTTGGGGATCCAACTCAGGACCTTTGAAAGTGTGAAGCCAGCACTCTAGTGCTGAGCCAAAACCCCAGCACCTGTCTTTTTGATTTTATGACTGTTTATATGAAATTCAGAGTCGCATTCTGCTATGGTTCACTGATATGTGGATTGACCTAGTCCTTGTTTTCTGGGAGACTTTTGGAAAATATACATGAATTATTAGGAGGTTGAAATGAAGAAACAAAGAGGAAATTCCCCAATTTCTTATTCTTAGATTCCATACTCTGACTCTGCCTACCTACTGTAAAAACTTTTAAACTCTTACTCCCCATTTCTATATCATTGCCAACAAGTGAACGTTCACTGCCCTACAACAAACCAGAGAACTCACATTGAACCATGTTTCCCCAGTAGAGACCAAGACACAATACTTATTAAAAAAATACCCTAGTTATGAATCAGTAGGTAAAGCTTTATTTGAGTGTTAAATGTGCTCTAATTATGTGTTTGTGTGTGTGTTGATGTGTGTGGTGTGTGGGTGTGTGTGCTTGTGTGTAAAACAAGCACTGAGGTATAAAATAAATGCAGGATTGCAACGGCCTTCTTAAAAATAAGAAGCAACTTTATCACATTTGAAGCCCAGTGAAGAATCTGCCTGATACTTAACCTACAATTAATTGAAATGTGAAAACTTCAGGCCTAGAAAAACAAAGCCAACATACATACTGAATCTAATCAGTCTGTCTCACCTGTTTTCTAATCACTCCTTTAAATAAACCTAAATTGCCAGCATAAAACATCAGTTGTTCTAAACGAATGGACGGATGTCCCCCGTCATGGGCTGTGTAAAATACATGGAGGATCCGGCACTGCTTGTTATCTAGAATGACTTCTGCCTGAACTACTATTGGAGAATGGTTGCTGATATACTGCGGTTCTTATACCAGTAAACTGGAATGAAGGTAATTTCAGGCTGCAAAGGAATCAATTGATTTTACTAACTGGTTTTTGGAAAACACTGCCATGAAAAATTATCAATATGTTCATAAAGGCATCTACATGTCTCTTCACAAGGGTTTTACTCAATGGGGGAGGTGGTGAGGTCTGGATATAACTGAACTGTCCATCAGTAGGTAGAACAATATAATGGGAATCAGAGTGCACATTCTGGTTTGAACTCAATCTAGGTAACGTGGATTCATCTCTGTGTAATAGGCCTGCTTCTGGAAAAAACAATGTAGAGCTCCAAAAGCAGAACGATTCTTTCAGAATACCATGTTATGTTTGTAAATAGATAGACAGATAGATATACAGGAATCAAAAATCTGAAAACGGTCCGGAAGTGTACATTTCAATAACTTACAATGTCAGTAGTGGGGGATTAATAGCAGATCAAGAAGACTGTGTCTGCATGCGAAATGGTTCAATTTTTGAAAGAGTTTTTTAAATGAAAATGGACAAAAAAATTGAAAGGGTTACAGTAAGTGTTGAGGAGTGACTTGGCCAAAGGAGCACAGAGGTGAGAAAGAATTAAGTAGAGTTCAATAGAACCAGGTATAATTTCTGTACACATGACTCCATGAACAGGAGCAAAGGGGACACTTAAAGAAATCATAGGACTAAGGAGAGATCAGGATTAGGAGGGTTTGTACTAGTCTAGAAATGCTGACCTGAAAACCAATTAAGTTTTCCACTCCTTCTTTGGAGGAACATTAGCTGTGCCGTGCTTTTCAAAAATGACTTGTCATAACTGATTTATGCCCATGTTAGCAACTCTTCTGAAATTACTTTGAAAGTAGACTAATGTGAGAGTTTCTCTTTAGAGATAATTCAAGTTACTTGCATAGGAAGTGGCAGCAGGTCTGGGGATGTTGTAGCTCAGTGGCAGTGACCTTGCCTAGCTTGGGGCTGGCCTGCCATGGACTTTCACCCCAAACACTTGCAAGAAAAGAAAAGGGAGGGAAGGGAGAGAGAAAGTTGGAAGGGAGGAAGGCAAAGTTGGAGGGATGCAGGGAGGTAGAAAAGAAGGAAGAAGAAAAGGGGAAAACCCAGGAAGGGAGGAAGGAAGCAAGGAAGGTAGGAAATAGGGAGAGCACAAGGGCAGGGAAAGGACTGAGTCACTCAAACAAAAGGCAAGGGACACAAAGACCAATAGAGGCCATAAAAGCTGTTTGAACCAGTTTAGTCAGCTTTAGAATTTGAGTGACATCAAACTGAATGTTATTATGACTGGATGGAATCTTCCTACTAACCCCGCCTTGGCCTGGCCTAAACCAAATCAAGGGGTGGGTGGCATGGAGAGGAATTCTCTCTGGCTGGAGTGGGAGGGACCGAAACCTGTGGCACATGAGGATGCACTGGGTAGGGAAGTGGACAAGACTCCCCTGATGGGCAGTTGAGCACAACAAGGCTCCTGGGAGCCTTTGATCATGGCTCCCACCGCCATACGCCCACCACCCACCATACGCTCAGCCCCTGAAGGGGATCACAGTGGTCTGCTCCGTTGCCTGGTGCAGGTTGGAGTTCCTGACCAAACACCTGAGTGTCCACAGCCTGTGTTGGCCTGCCTGGGCAGGCTGTGGTTGTGGTGGCAAGAGCCAAAGCTGTCTTGGCGTGATGGAGGAGCCAAGGGCTGCCTCTCAGCCATCCTAGTGGGTGGTTCTGGAAGAAGCACCCAGGGTTGTGGCAGCATTGTCCGAAGACATGAAGCCAGGCCATCTTCCTTATGGCTTTCCTTGGGAGTTGGTGATGTGTACAGCTCTTGGATTTTTTGCTGTTCTCTCACTTTTCTGGAGAGGTTTTCAGTCGGTTCGTAGCAGGCTTTACGTGGGAAGAGAAAAAAGGCTGGCTCTAAATCTTGCTGGACTTATTGAGGCAAAATGTGGACTTCTTGAAAAAGTGAGCCTTGTTGAAAAAGAACATGAAGGCTTAGAATCATCTTTAAAGGATTGCAGGTTTGAGAAGGGTTCAAGAGAAGCACAACAGCTGGAGGCAACCGACGAAAAGCTGCATAGGCCCGAATCCAGCCATGGCGTTGAAATGCTCTTTCTAGAAGAAGAGCTCAAAGCACAGAAGGCTCAACATGGTCAACAGGATGAAACGATGGCGCATCTATCAAGAAGGATACAGTCCCTCCAAGGTGAATCTGAATCCCTCAGATCACAAATAGCTGAAGCTAAAACAAACTGGAGACTCTTTCAAGTGAATGAGGAAGAACTGAAGCTGGCAATCAAAGAGGTTTTGAATGAAGGATCCCTACTTCCGCCAACGCAGAGACCAACAATACAAGGAGAAGCTGAAGCACAGAGGCAACAAGGAGGTGTCCAATATAAAGCAAAAATCATATTAGAGGACTCTAAAGTAGCTGGAGAACAAGTTCTAAGGGACACAGAAAATCACATGGAGTCTCTGAGTGAATGCTTGCTGAAGATGAAGGATAGATCTTCTCCAAGCCTGGGAGCCCAAAGGGATGGTGGTCACCTGGAACTGGGAAAGACGAGTGAACCCGAAATTGGTGCTCACTTGGAGGATGAGTCCAAAGGAGCTTTGAGGAACCTGGTTTATGGTGATAAGCTAAAGGCCTCCTTAGAAATCTTGGAAGGAGGAAGAAATCAAAAATGTACTTTCTCATCTGAAGTGGAGAAAACCACGGAAGACCTTACAGAACACCTTAAAAGTCTGCAGACTGAACAGGCATCCTTGCAGTCCGAAAATGCACAGCTGCAAAGTGAGAATGAGACCCTACGGCAGAACTTTAAAGTCATGATGGAACGCTGTCAAGAAAATATGATGAAACTGCACAGGAAATTAAGAGTGGAGGAAAACTGCCGTGTGGAGCAAAAGGAGAAACTTTCCAAAGTCGAAGAAAAGATGAGCCATACAATAAAAGAGCTGGAGACCTACAGAAAGAGAGCCCAATATCTTGAAGAACAATTGCAGAGTACCATTCGTTCCTGTCTGGGGAAGATTACTTCCTCCGAGAAAGAAGCAGATGCTAGTGAGTTGGCAGCTCGGATTGCTGAAAGAAACCTCAGTTATTTCAGGAAACAAAATGCACGCAACAGACAGAAATTAACTGAGAAGGAGCTTAGATTTGAACTTGTAGAAAAAGATCCCTATGATGCACTGGATGTTTCCAACTCAGCAATGGGCAGAAAGCCTTCTCCAAATGGGCCTTCACCAATAGGTCACCCTTCATCTGAAAGGAGACCTCCTCATTTTGAAACGAGTGGTCCACTCACACTCTCACCTTTCACTCCAGTGGGAGGAGGAAGAGGGTCAAGGGGCCCTGGAGAATCCTCTGGACCATGCGACTAGCAGTAAAGGAAGAGAAGCCAGCTGTCATAAGTTCACTGATTTTCAGAGAGCACCTTCTCAGACTGGGCCCCTCTCTCCTCCAGGGGAACAGGCCAGCAGGCTGATGATCCCTCCGCCAGGCCAACCATATTCTTCTGATGCACGTCTTCCTCTACAAAGGCAAGATAGGTTTTACTCAAATTGTGGTAGAGCATCGGGACCAGCAGAACACAGAATTCCTAATATGCCTCCTTTGGACTCTGATGTGCCTGATTCACCTCTCCATGCTGAAAACCAAGCAACTGGCTCTGGCTCTGTGTTGGCACCTTTCCCTCCAGTCAGAGGTGCCTTGTTTCCAGTTGACCCAAGGAGTCAGTTCATGAGAAGAGGACCTTTTTTTTCCTCCACCTCTCCCAGGAAACTTGTCTGGGAACCTGGAGATTATTTTCCACCTGACCCGCCACCCACTCCATTTCCAATGCGAAGTGTCTATGCAGGGAGGGGGTTTTCCTCACAAAATCTTCCCCCAAGAGCTGGAATTCAGCCCTCTTCACCCCCATTCTGAAAGTACAAGTGAGTTGCCTGAAGGGTTCCTTCCACCTGCAAATGAGCCTGTTACTCAACATCCAGAACCAAACAAGAAACCTCATGCTGTTGCTCTCTCTTCAAATGTAATTTGACTTATCTCTCATTTTTAGTTTTTAAGTAACTGCTTTTAGTTCAGTAATTGACTATACTTTGGCTCCAATTGAAGCTCAATGAAACAATAATTCTTAAGATAGTATTTTGTAAATAAAGATGGTTTACGTAAGAATCTTATGAGTAAATTATTCCTATTTTATGTTATTCCAGAGAACGGCATTTAATCTGATGAAGCCACTCTTACATAAACAAGAATGGGAGTTCTAGGTCCTTGTAATCTAGCTGGTGGAAATATCTTTTAAACTCCAAACAAAGAAGTGTATTTAGTATGACTGTAGCAATTGTAAAGTGACTTTAGGCTTAATGAAAAAGTGTCACTGATTTAGAGACTGGTTGGGCATTTCAGCTAGTTTTTCCATATCAGAATAACTAGAGCCTGGGAGGACTAAAGGAGAGAACACAACTAAACATGTCAAGGAAACAGGAGATCTCAACTACAAAGAAAAATGAAGACCTCTTTTTTATATTGGTTGCTTAAAACCTTACATGGCTCTTGAGATACCATATTTCCTACATTAGATTCAAGTGAGTTATGAACTCCCATTTTGACCCCATATACAGATTGCACAATCACATTGTTTACACATCCACGTTTTTACAAAATGCCATGTTAGTAACTGTTGTATTCTGCTACCTTTTCTAGACTCTACTATCCCCCCTCTCCTGCCCTCCCATCTTCTCTCTCTATCCCGTCTGCTGTAATTTAACGTTTGGGAATTGGAAACCACACTTTAAACTCACTCTCCTCCCCTTTTTCCCTTCTGTCAAATTTCTCATCATCTTCTTCTATTTCTCCTCCTCCTCCTCCTCTTCCTCCTCCTCCTTATACCTTTAATTCATTCATCATACACTCATGCATTGGTTCATTCATTCCTTTCAAGTATGGTATTGGGGATCCAACTCAGGACCTTTGAAAGTGTGAAGCCAGCACTCTAGTGCTGAGCCAAACCCCAGCACCTGTCTTTTTGATTTTATGACTGTTTATATGAAATTCAGAGTCGCATTCTGCTATGGTTCACTGATATGTGGATTGACCTAGTCCTTGTTTTCTGGGAGACTTTTGGAAAATATACATGAATTATTAGGAGGTTGAAATGAAGAAACAAAGAGGAAATTCCCCAATTTCTTATTCTTAGATTCCATACTCTGACTCTGCCTACCTACTGTAAAAACTTTTAAACTCTTACTCCCCATTTCTATACCATTGCCAACAAGTGAACGTTCACTGCCCTACAACAAACCAGAGAACTCACATTGAACCATGTTTCCCCAGTAGAGACCAAGACACAATACTTATTAAAAAAATACCCTAGTTATGAATCAGTAGGTAAAGCTTTATTTGAGTGTTAAATGTGCTCTAATTATGTGTTTGTGTGTGTTGATGTGTGTGGTGTGTGGGTGTGTGTGCTTGTGTGTAAAACAAGCACTGAGGTGTAAAATAAATGCAGGATTGCAACGGCCTTCTTAAAAATAAGAAGCAACTTTATCACATTTGAAGCCCAGTGAAGAATCTGCCTGATACTTAACCTACAATTAATTGAAATGTGAAAACTTCAGGCCTAGAAAAACAAAGCCAACATACATACTGAATCTAATCAGTCTGTCTCACCTGTTTTCTAATCACTCCTTTAAATAAACCTAAATTGCCAGCATAAAACATCAGTTGTTCTAAACGAATGGACGGATGTCCCCCGTCATGGGCTGTGTAAAATACATGGAGGATCCGGCACTGCTTGTTATCTAGAATGACTTCTGCCTGAACTACTATTGGAGAATGGTTGCTGATATACTGCGGTTCTTATACCAGTAAACTGGAATGAAGGTAATTTCAGGCTGCAAAGGAATCAATTGATTTTACTAACTGGTTTTTGGAAAACACTGCCATGAAAAATTATCAATATGTTCACAAAGGCATCTACATGTCTCTTCACAAGGGTTTTACTCAATGGGGGAGGTGGTGAGGTGTGGATATAACTGAACTGTCCATCAGTAGGTAGAACAATATAATGGGAATCAGAGTGCACATTCCGGTTTGAACTCAATCTAGGTAACGTGGATTCATCTCTGTGTAATAGGCCTGCTTCTGGAAAACACAATGTAGAGCTCCAAAAGCAGAACGATTCTTTCAGAATACCATGTTATGTTTGTAAATAGATAGACAGATAGATATACAGGAATCAAAAATCTGAAAACGGTCCGGAAGTGTACATTTCAATAACTTACAATGTCAGTAGTGGGGGATTAATAGCAGATCAAGAAGACTGTGTCTGCATGCGAAATGGTTCAATTTTTGAAAGAGTTTTTTAAATGAAAATGGACAAAAAATTGAAAGGGTTACAGTAAGTGTTGAGGAGTGACTTGGCCAAAGGAGCACAGAGGTGAGAAAGAATTAAGTAGAGTTCAATAGAACCAGGTATAATTTCTGTACACATGACTCCATGAACAGGAGCAAAGGGGACACTTAAAGAAATCATAGGACTAAGGAGAGATCAGGATTAGGAGGGTTTGTACTAGTCTAGAAATGCTGACCTGAAAACCAATTAAGTTTTCCACTCCTTCTTTGGAGGAACATTAGCTGTGCCGTGCTTTTCAAAAATGACTTGTCATAACTGATTTATGCCCATGTTAGCAACTCTTCTGAAATTACTTTGAAAGTAGACTAATGTGAGAGTTTCTCTTTAGAGATAATTCAAGTTACTTGCATAGGAAGTGGCAGCAGGTCTGGGGATGTTGTAGCTCAGTGGCAGTGACCTTGCCTAGCTTGGGGCTGGCCTGCCATGGACTTTCACCCCAAACACTTGCAAGAAAAGAAAAGGGAGGGAAGGGAGAGAGAAAGTTGGAAGGGAGGAAGGCAAAGTTGGAGGGATGCAGGGAGGTAGAAAAGAAGGAAGAAGAAAAGGGGAAAACCCAGGAAGGGAGGAAGGAAGCAAGGAAGGTAGGAAATAGGGAGAGCACAAGGGCAGGGAAAGGACTGAGTCACTCAAACAAAAGGCAAGGGACACAAAGACCAATAGAGGCCATAAAAGCTGTTTGAACAGTTTAGTCAGCTTTAGAATTTGAGTGACATCAAACTGAATGTTATTATGACTGGATGGAATCTTCCTACTAACCCCGCCTTGGCCTGGCCTAAACCAAATGAAGGGGTGGGTGGCATGGAGAGGAATTCTCTCTGGCTGGAGTGGGAGGGACCGAAACCTGTGGCACATGAGGATGCACTGGGTAGGGAAGCGGACAAGACTCCCCTGATGGGCAGTTGAGCACAACAAGGCTCCTGGGAGCCTTTGATCATGGCTCCCACCGCCATACGCCCACCACCCACCATACGCTCAGCCCCTGAAGGGGATCACAGTGGTCTGCTCCGTTGCCTGGTGCAGGTTGGAGTTCCTGACCAAACACCTGAGTGTCCACAGCCTGTGTTGGCCTGCCTGGGCAGGCTGTGGTTGTGGTGGCAAGAGCCAAAGCTGTCTTGGCGTGATGGAGGAGCCAAGGGCTGCCTCTCAGCCATCCTAGTGGGTGGTTCTGGAAGAAGCACCCAGGGTTGTGGCAGCATTGTCCGAAGACATGAAGCCAGGCCATCTTCCTTATGGCTTTCCTTGGGAGTTGGTGATGTGTACAGCTCTTGGATTTTTTGCTGTTCTCTCACTTTTCTGGAGAGGTTTTCAGTCGGTTCGTAGCAGGCTTTACGTGGGAAGAGAAAAAAGGCTGGCTCTAAATCTTGCTGGACTTATTGAGGCAAAATGTGGACTTCTTGAAAAAGTGAGCCTTGTTGAAAAAGAACATGAAGGCTTAGAATCATCTTTAAAGGATTGCAGGTTTGAGAAGGGTTCAAGAGAAGCACAACAGCTGGAGGCAACCGACGAAAAGCTGCATAGGCCCGAATCCAGCCATGGCGTTGAAATGCTCTTTCTAGAAGAAGAGCTCAAAGCACAGAAGGCTCAACATGGTCAACAGGATGAAACGATGGCGCATCTATCAAGAAGGATACAGTCCCTCCAAGGTGAATCTGAATCCCTCAGATCACAAATAGCTGAAGCTAAAACAAACTGGAGACTCTTTCAAGTGAATGAGGAAGAACTGAAGCTGGCAATCAAAGAGGTTTTGAATGAAGGATCCCTACTTCCGCCAACGCAGAGACCAACAATACAAGGAGAAGCTGAAGCACAGAGGCAACAAGGAGGTGTCCAATATAAAGCAAAAATCATATTAGAGGACTCTAAAGTAGCTGGAGAACAAGTTCTAAGGGACACAGAAAATCACATGGAGTCTCTGAGTGAATGCTTGCTGAAGATGAAGGATAGATCTTCTCCAAGCCTGGGAGCCCAAAGGGATGGTGGTCACCTGGAACTGGGAAAGACGAGTGAACCCGAAATTGGTGCTCACTTGGAGGATGAGTCCAAAGGAGCTTTGAGGAACCTGGTTTATGGTGATAAGCTAAAGGCCTCCTTAGAAATCTTGGAAGGAGGAACAAATCAAAAATGTACTTTCTCATCTGAAGTGGAGAAAACCACGGAAGACCTTACAGAACACCTTAAAAGTCTGCAGACTGAACAGGCATCCTTGCAGTCCGAAAATGCACAGCTGCAAAGTGAGAATGAGACCCTACGGCAGAACTTTAAAGTCATGATGGAACGCTGTCAAGAAAATATGATGAAACTGCACAGGAAATTAAGAGTGGAGGAAAACTGCCGTGTGGAGCAAAAGGAGAAACTTTCCAAAGTCGAAGAAAAGATGAGCCATACAATAAAAGAGCTGGAGACCTACAGAAAGAGAGCCCAATATCTTGAAGAACAATTGCAGAGTACCATTCGTTCCTGTCTGGGGAAGATTACTTCCTCCGAGAAAGAAGCAGATGCTAGTGAGTTGGCAGCTCGGATTGCTGAAAGAAACCTCAGTTATTTCAGGAAACAAAATGCACGCAACAGACAGAAATTAACAGAGAAGGAGCTTAGATTTGAACTTGTAGAAAAAGATCCCTATGATGCACTGGATGTTTCCAACTCAGCAATGGGCAGAAAGCCTTCTCCAAATGGGCCCTCACCAATAGGTCACCCTTCATCTGAAAGGAGACCTCCTCATTTTGAAACGAGTGGTCCACTCACACTCTCACCTTTCACTCCAGTGGGAGGAGGAAGAGGGTCAAGGGGCCCTGGAGAATCCTCTGGACCATGCGACTAGCAGTAAAGGAAGAGAAGCCAGCTGTCATAAGTTCACTGATTTTCAGAGAGCACCTTCTCAGACTGGGCCCCTCTCTCCTCCAGGGGAACAGGCCAGCAGGCTGATGATCCCTCCGCCAGGCCAACCATATTCTTCTGATGCACGTCTTCCTCTACAAAGGCAAGATAGGTTTTACTCAAATTGTGGTAGAGCATCGGGACCAGCAGAACACAGAATTCCTAATATGCCTCCTTTGGACTCTGATGTGCCTGATTCACCTCTCCATGCTGAAAACCAAGCAACTGGCTCTGGCTCTGTGTTGGCACCTTTCCCTCCAGTCAGAGGTGCCTTGTTTCCAGTTGACCCAAGGAGTCAGTTCATGAGAAGAGGACCTTTTTTTTCCTCCACCTCTCCCAGGAAACTTGTCTGGGAACCTGGAGATTATTTTCCACCTGACCCGCCACCCACTCCATTTCCAATGCGAAGTGTCTATGCAGGGAGGGGGTTTTCCTCACAAAATCTTCCCCCAAGAGCTGGAATTCAGCCCTCTTCACCCCCATTCTGAAAGTACAAGTGAGTTGCCTGAAGGGTTCCTTCCACCTGCAAATGAGCCTGTTACTCAACATCCAGAACCAAACAAGAAACCTCATGCTGTTGCTCTCTCTTCAAATGTAATTTGACTTATCTCTCATTTTTAGTTTTTAAGTAACTGCTTTTAGTTCAGTAATTGACTATACTTTGGCTCCAATTGAAGCTCAATGAAACAATAATTCTTAAGATAGTATTTTGTAAATAAAGATGGTTTACGTAAGAATCTTATGAGTAAATTATTCCTATTTTATGTTATTCCAGAGAACGGCATTTAATCTGATGAAGCCACTCTTACATAAACAAGAATGGGAGTTCTAGGTCCTTGTAATCTAGCTGGTGGAAATATCTTTTAAACTCCAAACAAAGAAGTGTATTTAGTATGACTGTAGCAATTGTAAAGTGACTTTAGGCTTAATGAAAAAGTGTCACTGATTTAGAGACTGGTTGGGCATTTCAGCTAGTTTTTCCATATCAGAATAACTAGAGCCTGGGAGGACTAAAGGAGAGAACACAACTAAACATGTCAAGGAAACAGGAGATCTCAACTACAAAGAAAAATGAAGACCTCTTTTTTATATTGGTTGCTTAAAACCTTACATAGCTCTTGAGATACCATATTTCCTACATTAGATTCAAGTGAGTTATGAACTCCCATTTTCACCCCATATACAGATTGCACAATCACATTGTTTACACATCCACGTTTTTACAAAATGCCATGTTAGTAACTGTTGTATTCTGCTACCTTTTCTAGCCTCTACTATCCCCCCTCTCCTGCCCTCCCATCTTCTCTCTCTATCCCGTCTGCTGTAATTTAACGTTTGGGAATTGGAAACCACACTTTAAACTCACTCTCCTCCCCTTTTTCCCTTCTGTCAAATTTCTCATCATCTTCTTCTATTTCTCCTCCTCCTCCTCCTCTTCCTCCTCCTCCTTATACCTTTAATTCATTCATCATACACTCATGCATTGGTTCATTCATTCCTTTCACGTATGGTGTTGGGGATCCAACTCAGGACCTTTGAAAGTGTGAAGCCAGCACTCTAGTGCTGAGCCAAAACCCCAGCACCTGTCTTTTTGATTTTATGACTGTTTATATGAAATTCAGAGTCGCATTCTGCTATGGTTCACTGATATGTGGATTGACCTAGTCCTTGTTTTCTGGGAGACTTTTGGAAAATATACATGAATTATTAGGAGGTTGAAATGAAGAAACAAAGAGGAAATTCCCCAATTTCTTATTCTTAGATTCCATACTCTGACTCTGCCTACCTACTGTAAAAACTTTTAAACTCTTACTCCCCATTTCTATATCATTGCCAACAAGTGAACGTTCACTGCCCTACAACAAACCAGAGAACTCACATTGAACCATGTTTCCCCAGTAGAGACCAAGACACAATACTTATTAAAAAAATACCCTAGTTATGAATCAGTAGGTAAAGCTTTATTTGAGTGTTAAATGTGCTCTAATTATGTGTTTGTGTGTGTGTTGATGTGTGTGGTGTGTGGGTGTGTGTGCTTGTGTGTAAAACAAGCACTGAGGTGTAAAATAAATGCAGGATTGCAACGGCCTTCTTAAAAATAAGAAGCAACTTTATCACATTTGAAGCCCAGTGAAGAATCTGCCTGATACTTAACCTACAATTAATTGAAATGTGAAAACTTCAGGCCTAGAAAAACAAAGCCAACATACATACTGAATCTAATCAGTCTGTCTCACCTGTTTTCTAATCACTCCTTTAAATAAACCTAAATTGCCAGCATAAAACATCAGTTGTTCTAAACGAATGGACGGATGTCCCCCGTCATGGGCTGTGTAAAATACATGGAGGATCCGGCACTGCTTGTTATCTAGAATGACTTCTGCCTGAACTACTATTGGAGAATGGTTGCTGATATACTGCGGTTCTTATACCAGTAAACTGGAATGAAGGTAATTTCAGGCTGCAAAGGAATCAATTGATTTTACTAACTGGTTTTTGGAAAACACTGCCATGAAAAATTATCAATATGTTCATAAAGGCATCTACATGTCTCTTCACAAGGGTTTTACTCAATGGGGGAGGTGGTGAGGTCTGGATATAACTGAACTGTCCATCAGTAGGTAGAACAATATAATGGGAATCAGAGTGCACATTCCGGTTTGAACTCAATCTAGGTAACGTGGATTCATCTCTGTGTAATAGGCCTGCTTCTGGAAAACACAATGTAGAGCTCCAAAAGCAGAACGATTCTTTCAGAATACCATGTTATGTTTGTAAATATATAGACAGATAGATATACAGGAATCAAAAATCTGAAAACGGTCCGGAAGTGTACATTTCAATAACTTACAATGTCAGTAGTGGGGGATTAATAGCAGATCAAGAAGACTGTGTCTGCATGCGAAATGGTTCAATTTTTGAAAGAGTTTTTTTAAATGAAAATGGACAAAAAATTGAAAGGGTTACAGTAAGTGTTGAGGAGTGACTTGGCCAAAGGAGCACAGAGGTGAGAAAGAATTAAGTAGAGTTCAATAGAACCAGGTATAATTTCTGTACACATGACTCCATGAACAGGAGCAAAGGGGACACTTAAAGAAATCATAGGACTAAGGAGAGATCAGGATTAGGAGGGTTTGTACTAGTCTAGAAATGCTGACCTGAAAACCAATTAAGTTTTCCACTCCTTCTTTGGAGGAACATTAGCTGTGCCGTGCTTTTCAAAAATGACTTGTCATAACTGATTTATGCCCATGTTAGCAACTCTTCTGAAATTACTTTGAAAGTAGACTAATGTGAGAGTTTCTCTTTAGAGATAACTCAAGTTACTTGCATAGGAAGTGGCAACAGGTCTGGGGATGTTGTAGCTCAGTGGCAGTGACCTTGCCTAGCTTGGGGCTGGCCTGGTGGGTGGCATGGAGAGGAATTCTCTCTGGCTGGAGTGGGAGGGACCGAAACCTGTGGCACATGAGGATGCACTGGGTAGGGAAGCGGACAAGACTCCCCTGATGGGCAGTTGAGCACAACAAGGCTCCTGGGAGCCTTTGATCATGGCTCCCACCGCCATACGCCCACCACCCACCATACGCTCAGCCCCTGAAGGGGATCACAGTGGTCTGCTCCGTTGCCTGGTGCAGGTTGGAGTTCCTGACCAAACACCTGAGTGTCCACAGCCTGTGTTGGCCTGCCTGGGCAGGCTGTGGTTGTGGTGGCAAGAGCCAAATCTGTCTTGGCGTGATGGAGGAGCCAAGGGCTGCCTCTCAGCCATCCTAGTGGGTGGTTCTGGAAGAAGCACCCAGGGTTGTGGCAGCATTGTCCGAAGACATGAAGCCAGGCCATCTTCCTTATGGCTTTCCTTGGGAGTTGGTGATGTGTACAGCTCTTGGATTTTTTGCTGTTCTCTCACTTTTCTGGAGAGGTTTTCAGTCGGTTCGTAGCAGGCTTTACGTGGGAAGAGAAAAAAGGCTGGCTCTAAATCTTGCTGGACTTATTGAGGCAAAATGTGGACTTCTTGAAAAAGTGAGCCTTGTTGAAAAAGAACATGAAGGCTTAGAATCATCTTTAAAGGATTGCAGGTTTGAGAAGGGTTCAAGAGAAGCACAACAGCTGGAGGCAACCGACGAAAAGCTGCATAGGCCCGAATCCAGCCATGGCGTTGAAATGCTCTTTCTAGAAGAAGAGCTCAAAGCACAGAAGGCTCAACATGGTCAACAGGATGAAACGATGGCGCATCTATCAAGAAGGATACAGTCCCTCCAAGGTGAATCTGAATCCCTCAGATCACAAATAGCTGAAGCTAAAAGAAACTGGAGACTCTTTCATGTGAATGAGGAAGAACTGAAGCTGGCAATCAAAGAGGTTTTGAATGAAGGATCCCTACTTCCGCCAACGCAGAGACCAACAATACAAGGAGAAGCTGAAGCACAGAGGCAACAAGGAGGTGTCCAATATAAAGCAAAAATCATATTAGAGGACTCTAAAGTAGCTGGAGAACAAGTTCTAAGGGACACAGAAAATCACATGGAGTCTCTGAGTGAATGCTTGCTGAAGATGAAGGATAGATCTTCTCCAAGCCTGGGAGCCCAAAGGGATGGTGGTCACCTGGAACTGGGAAAGACGAGTGAACCCGAAATTGGTGCTCACTTGGAGGATGAGTCCAAAGGAGCTTTGAGGAACCTGGTTTATGGTGATAAGCTAAAGGCCTCCTTAGAAATCTTGGAAGGAGGAAGAAATCAAAAATGTACTTTCTCATCTGAAGTGGAGAAAACCACGGAAGACCTTACAGAACACCTTAAAAGTCTGCAGACTGAACAGGCATCCTTGCAGTCCGAAAATGCACAGCTGCAAAGTGAGAATGAGACCCTACAGAAGAACTTTAAAGTCATGATGGAACGCTGTCAAGAAAATATGATGAAACTGCACAGGAAATTAAGAGTGGAGGAAAACTGCCGTGTGGAGCAAAAGGAGAAACTTTCCAAAGTCGAAGAAAAGATGAGCCATACAATAAAAGAGCTGGAGACCTACAGAAAGAGAGCCCAATATCTTGAAGAACAATTGCAGAGTACCATTCGTTCCTGTCTGGGGAAGATTACTTCCTCCGAGAAAGAAGCAGATGCTAGTGAGTTGGCAGCTCGGATTGCTGAAAGAAACCTCAGTTATTTCAGGAAACAAAATGCACGCAACAGACAGAAATTAACAGAGAAGGAGCTTAGATTTGAACTTGTAGAAAAAGATCCCTATGATGCACTGGATGTTTCCAACTCATCAATGGGCAGAAAGCCTTCTCCAAATGGGCCCTCACCAATAGGTCACCCTTCATCTGAAAGGAGACCTCCTCATTTTGAAACGAGTGGTCCACTCACACTCTCACCTTTCACTCCAGTGGGAGGAGGAAGAGGGTCAAGGGGCCCTGGAGAATCCTCTGGACCATGCGACTAGCAGTAAAGGAAGAGAAGCCAGCTGTCATAAGTTCACTGATTTTCAGAGAGCACCTTCTCAGACTGGGCCCCTCTCTCCTCCAGGGGAACAGGCCAGCAGGCTGATGATCCCTCCGCCAGGCCAACCATATTCTTCTGATGCACGTCTTCCTCTACAAAGGCAAGATAGGTTTTACTCAAATTGTGGTAGAGCATCGGGACCAGCAGAACACAGAATTCCTAATATGCCTCCTTTGGACTCTGATGTGCCTGATTCACCTCTCCATGCTGAAAACCAAGCAACTGGCTCTGGCTCTGTGTTGGCACCTTTCCCTCCAGTCAGAGGTGCCTTGTTTCCAGTTGACCCAAGGAGTCAGTTCATGAGAAGAGGACCTTTTTTTTCCTCCACCTCTCCCAGGAAACTTGTCTGGGAACCTGGAGATTATTTTCCACCTGACCCGCCACCCACTCCATTTCCAATGCGAAGTGTCTATGCAGGGAGGGGGTTTTCCTCACAAAATCTTCCCCCAAGAGCTGGAATTCAGCCCTCTTCACCCCCATTCTGAAAGTACAAGTGAGTTGCCTGAAGGGTTCCTTCCACCTGCAAATGAGCCTGTTACTCAACATCCAGAACCAAACAAGAAACCTCATGCTGTTGCTCTCTCTTCAAATGTAATTTGACTTATCTCTCATTTTTAGTTTTTAAGTAACTGCTTTTAGTTCAGTAATTGACTATACTTTGGCTCCAATTGAAGCTCAATGAAACAATAATTCTTAAGATAGTATTTTGTAAATAAAGATGGTTTACGTAAGAATCTTATGAGTAAATTATTCCTATTTTATGTTATTCCAGAGAACGGCATTTAATCTGATGAAGCCACTCTTACATAAACAAGAATGGGAGTTCTAGGTCCTTGTAATCTAGCTGGTGGAAATATCTTTTAAACTCCAAACAAAGAAGTGTATTTAGTATGACTGTAGCAATTGTAAAGTGACTTTAGGCTTAATGAAAAAGTGTCACTGATTTAGAGACTGGTTGGGCATTTCAGCTAGTTTTTCCATATCAGAATAACTAGAGCCTGGGAGGACTAAAGGAGAGAACACAACTAAACATGTCAAGGAAACAGGAGATCTCAACTACAAAGAAAAATGAAGACCTCTTTTTTATATTGGTTGCTTAAAACCTTACATAGCTCTTGAGATACCATATTTCCTACATTAGATTCAAGTGAGTTATGAACTCCCATTTTGACCCCATATACAGATTGCACAATCACATTGTTTACACATCCACGTTTTTACAAAATGCCATGTTAGTAACTGTTGTATTCTGCTACCTTTTCTAGACTCTACTATCCCCCCTCTCCTGCCCTCCCATCTTCTCTCTCTATCCCGTCTGCTGTAATTTAACGTTTGGGAATTGGAAACCACACTTTAAACTCACTCTCCTCCCCTTTTTCCCTTCTGTCAAATTTCTCATCATCTTCTTCTATTTCTCCTCCTCCTCCTCCTCTTCCTCCTCCTCCTTATACCTTTAATTCATTCATCATACACTCATGCATTGGTTCATTCATTCCTTTCACGTATGGTGTTGGGGATCCAACTCAGGACCTTTGAAAGTGTGAAGCCAGCACTCTAGTGCTGAGCCAAAACCCCAGCACCTGTCTTTTTGATTTTATGACTGTTTATATGAAATTCAGAGTCGCATTCTGCTATGGTTCACTGATATGTGGATTGACCTAGTCCTTGTTTTCTGGGAGACTTTTGGAAAATATACATGAATTATTAGGAGGTTGAAATGAAGAAACAAAGAGGAAATTCCCCAATTTCTTATTCTTAGATTCCATACTCTGACTCTGCCTACCTACTGTAAAAACTTTTAAACTCTTACTCCCCATTTCTATATCATTGCCAACAAGTGAACGTTCACTGCCCTACAACAAACCGGAGAACTCACATTGAACCATGTTTCCCCAGTAGAGACCAAGACACAATACTTATTAAAAAAATACCCTAGTTATGAATCAGTAGGTAAAGCTTTATTTGAGTGTTAAATGTGCTCTAATTATGTGTTTGTGTGTGTGTTGATGTGTGTGGTGTGTGGGTGTGTGTGCTTGTGTGTAAAACAAGCACTGAGGTGTAAAATAAATGCAGGATTGCAACGGCCTTCTTAAAAATAAGAAGCAACTTTATCACATTTGAAGCCCAGTGAAGAATCTGCCTGATACTTAACCTACAATTAATTGAAATGTGAAAACTTCAGGCCTAGAAAAACAAAGCCAACATACATACTGAATCTAATCAGTCTGTCTCACCTGTTTTCTAAACACTCCTTTAAATAAAGCTAAATTGCCAGCATAAAACATCAGTTGTTCTAAACGAATGGACGGATGTCCCCCGTCATGGGCTGTGTAAAATACATGGAGGATCCGGCACTGCTTGTTATCTAGAATGACTTCTGCCTGAACTACTATTGGAGAATGGTTGCTGATATACTGCGGTTCTTATACCAGTAAACTGGAATGAAGGTAATTTCAGGCTGCAAAGGAATCAATTGATTTTACTAACTGGTTTTTGGAAAACACTGCCATGAAAAATTATCAATATGTTCATAAAGGCATCTACATGTCTCTTCACAAGGGTTTTACTCAATGGGGGAGGTGGTGAGGTCTGGATATAACTGAACTGTCCATCAGTAGGTAGAACAATACAATGGGAATCAGAGTGCACATTCCGGTTTGAACTCAATCTAGGTAACGTGGATTCATCTCTGTGTAATAGGCCTGCTTCTGGAAAACACAATGTAGAGCTCCAAAAGCAGAACGATTCTTTCAGAATACCATGTTATGTTTGTAAATAGATAGACAGATAGATATACAGGAATCAAAAATCTGAAAACGGTCCGGAAGTGTACATTTCAATAACTTACAATGTCAGTAGTGGGGGATTAATAGCAGATCAAGAAGACTGTGTCTGCATGCGAAATGGTTCAATTTTTGAAAGAGTTTTTTAAATGAAAATGGACAAAAAATTGAAATGGTTACAGTAAGTGTTGAGGAGTGACTTGGCCAAAGGAGCACAGAGGTGAGAAAGAATTAAGTAGAGTTCAATAGAACCAGGTATAATTTCTGTACACATGACTCCATGAACAGGAGCAAAGGGGACACTTAAAGAAATCATAGGACTAAGGAGAGATCAGGATTAGGAGGGTTTGTACTAGTCTAGAAATGCTGACCTGAAAACCAATTAAGTTTTCCACTCCTTCTTTGGAGGAACATTAGCTGTGCCGTGCTTTTCAAAAATGACTTGTCATAACTGATTTATGCCCATGTTAGCAACTCTTCTGAAATTACTTTGAAAGTAGACTAATGTGAGAGTTTCTCTTTAGAGATAATTCAAGTTACTTGCATAGGAAGTGGCAGCAGGTCTGGGGATGTTGTAGCTCAGTGGCAGTGACCTTGCCTAGCTTGGGGCTGGCCTGCCATGGACTTTCACCCCAAACACTTGCAAGAAAAGAAAAGGGAGGGAAGGGAGAGAGAAAGTTGGAAGGGAGGAAGGCAAAGTTGGAGGGATGCAGGGAGGTAGAAAAGAAGGAAGAAGAAAAGGGGAAAACCCAGGAAGGGAGGAAGGAAGCAAGGAAGGTAGGAAATAGGGAGAGCACAAGGGCAGGGAAAGGACTGAGTCACTCAAACAAAAGGCAAGGGACACAAAGACCAATAGAGGCCATAAAAGCTGTTTGAACAGTTTAGTCAGCTTTAGAATTTGAGTGACATCAAACTGAATGTTATTATGACTGGATGGAATCTTCCTACTAACCCCGCCTTGGCCTGGCCTAAACCAAATCAAGGGGTGGGTGGCATGGAGAGGAATTCTCTCTGGCTGGAGTGGGAGGGACCGAAACCTGTGGCACATGAGGATGCACTGGGTAGGGAAGCGGACAAGACTCCCCTGATGGGCAGTTGAGCACAACAAGGCTCCTGGGAGCCTTTGATCATGGCTCCCACCGCCATACGCCCACCACCCACCATACGCTCAGCCCCTGAAGGGGATCACAGTGGTCTGCTCCGTTGCCTGGTGCAGGTTGGAGTTCCTGACCAAACACCTGAGTGTCCACAGCCTGTGTTGGCCTGCCTGGGCAGGCTGTGGTTGTGGTGGCAAGAGCCAAAGCTGTCTTGGTGTGATGGAGGAGCCAAGGGCTGCCTCTCAGCCATCCTAGTGGGTGGTTCTGGAAGAAGCACCCAGGGTTGTGGCAGCATTGTCCGAAGACATGAAGCCAGGCCATCTTCCTTATGGCTTTCCTTGGGAGTTGGTGATGTGTACAGCTCTTGGATTTTTTGCTGTTCTCTCACTTTTCTGGAGAGGTTTTCAGTCGGTTCGTAGCAGGCTTTACGTGGGAAGAGAAAAAAGGCTGGCTCTAAATCTTGCTGGACTTATTGAGGCAAAATGTGGACTTCTTGAAAAAGTGAGCCTTGTTGAAAAAGAACATGAAGGCTTAGAATCATCTTTAAAGGATTGCAGGTTTGAGAAGGGTTCAAGAGAAGCACAACAGCTGGAGGCAACCGACGAAA